>NW_026688201.1:0-260521 GCF_030445035.2 Dasypus novemcinctus
CTAAATGAAACAACATGGCACATATGATTTACTTCTGAGAACTAAGCATTGTGTGCAGAGATTTTTCAGTTATCTCCTTTACTTCAGTTTTCGGGCTAACATTCCTATGTGTAAAACTAGCATTTACACTATAGGAAAGCATAACCGGCGGTATAGCAGCTAACTCTTTAAACCTAAATGAAACAACATGGCACAGATGATGTACTTCTGAGAACTAAGCATTGTGTGCAGAGATTTTGCGGCTATCTCGTTTCTTTCAGTTTTTGTGTTAACATTCCTATCTGTAAAACTAGCCTTTACACTATAGGAAATCCTAAACAGCGGTATAGCAGCTAACTCTTTAAACCTAAATGAAACAACATGGCACATATGATTTACTTCTGAGAATTAAGCATTGTGTGCAGAGATTTTTCAGTTATCTCCTTTACTTCAGTTTTGGGGCTAACATTCCTATGTGTAAAACTAGCATTTACACTATAGGAAAGCATAACCGGCGGTATAGCAGCTAACTCTTTAAACCTAAATGAAACAACATGGCACATATGATTTACTTCTGAGAACTAAACATTGTGTGCAGAGATTTTGTGGCTATCTTCTTTCTTTCAGTTTTTGTGCTAACATTCCTATCTGTAAAACAAGCATTTACACTATAGGAAAGCATAACCGGCGGTATAGCAGCTAACTCTTTAAAGCTAAATGAAACAACATGGCACATATGATTTACTTCTGAGAATATAAGCATTGTGTGCAGAGATTTTGCGGCTATCTCCTTTCTTTCAGTTTTTGTGCTAACATTCCTATCTGTAAAACTCGCCTTTACACTATAGGAAATCCTAAACGGTGGTATAGCAGCTAACTCTTTAAACCTAAATGAAACAACATGGCACATATGATTTTCTTCTGAGTATTAAGCATTGTGTGCAGAGATTTTTCAGTTATCTCCTTTAATTCAGTTTTGGTGCTGACATTCCTATCTGTAAAACTAGCATTTACACTATAAGAAAGCATAACCAGCGGTATAGCAGCTAACTCTTTAAACCTAAATGAAACAACATGGCACCTATCATTTACTTCTGAGAACTTAGCATTGTGTGCAGAGATTTTGCGGCTATCTCCTTTCTTTCAGTTTTTGTGCTAACATTCCTATCTGTAAAACTAGCATTTACACTATAGGAAAGCATAACCGGCGGTATAGCAGCTAACTCTTTAAACCTAAATGAATCAACATGGCACATATGATGTTCTTCTGAGAACTAAGCATTGTGTGCAGAGATTTTGCGGCTATCTCCTTTCTTTCAGTTTTTGTGCTAACATTCCTATCTGTAAAACTAGCATTTTCACTATAGGAAACCATAACCGGCGGTATAGCAGCTAACTCTTTAAACCTAAATGAAACAACATGGCACATATGATGTACTTCGGGGAACTAAGCATTGTGAGCAGAGATTTTGCGGCTATCTCCTTTCTTTCAGTTTTTGTGCTAACATTCCTATCTGTAAAACTAGCATTTACACTATAGGAAAGCATAACCGGCGGTATAGCAGCTAACTCTTTAAACCTAAATGAAACAACATGGCACATATGATTTACTTCTGAGAACTAAGCATTGTGTGCAGAGATTTTTCAGTTATCTCCTTTACTTCAGTTTTGGGGCTAACATTCCTATGTGTAAAACTAGCATTTACACAGTAGGAAAGCATAACCGGCGCTATAGCAGGTAACTCTTTAATCCTAAATGAAACAACATGGCACATATGATTTACTTCTGAGAACTAAGCATTCTGTGCAGAGATTTTTCAGTTATCTCCTTTACTTCAGTTTTGGGGCTAACATTCCTATCTGTAAAACTAGCATTTACACAAAAGGAAAGCATAACCGGCGCTATAGCAGCTAACTCTTTAAACCTAAATGAAACAACATGGCACATATGATTTACTTCTGAAAATTAAGCATTGTGTGCAGAGATTTTTCAGTTATCTCCTTTAATTCAGTTTTGGTGCTGACATTCCTATGTGTAAAACTAGCATTTACACTATAGGAAAGCATAACCGGCGGTATAGCAGCTAACTCTTTAAACCTAAATGAAACAACATGGCACATATGATGTACTTCTGGGAACTAAGCATTGTGAGCAGAGATTTTGCGGCTATCTCCTTTCTTTCAGTTTTTGTGCTAACATTCCTATCTGTAAAACTAGCATTTACACTATAGGAAAGCATAGCCGGCGGTATAGCAGCTAACTCTTTAAACCTAAATGAAACAACATGGCACATATGATTTACTTCTGTGAACTAAGCATTGTGTGCAGAGGTTTTGCGGCTATCGCCTTTCTTTCAGTTTTTGTGCTAACATTCCTATCTGTAAAACTAGCATTTACACTATAGGAAAGCATAACGGGCAGTAGAACAGCAAAATCTTTAAACCTAAATGAAACAAACATGGCACTTATGATTTACTTCTGAGAACTAAGCATTGTGTGCAGAGATTTTGCGGCTATCTCCTTTCTTTCAGTTTTTGTGCTAACATTCCTATCTGTAAAACTAGCATTTACACTATAGGAAACCATAACCGGCGGTATAGCAGCTAACTCTTTAAACCTAAATGAAACAACATGTCACATATGATTTACTTCTGAGACCTAAGCATTGTGTGCAGAGATTTTTCAGTTATCTCCTTTACTTCAGATTTGGTGCTAACATTCCTATGTGTAAAACTAGCCTTTACACTATAGGAAAGCATAACCGGCGGTATAGCAGCTAACTCTTTAAACCTAAATGAAACAACATGGCACATATGGTTTACTTCTGAGAACTAAGCATTGTGTGCAGAGATTTTGCGGCTATCTCTTTTCTTTCAGTTTTTGTGCTAACATTCCTATCTGTAAAACTAGCATTTACACTATAGGAAAGCATAACCGGCAGTATAGCAGCTAACTCTTTAAACCTAAATGAAACAACGTGGCACATATGATTTACTTCTGAGAACTAAGCATTGTGTGCAGAGGTTTTGCGGCTATCTCCTTTCTTTCAGTTTTTGTGCTAACATTCCTATCTGTAAAACTAGCATGTACACTATAGGAAAGCATAACCGGCGGTATAGCAGCTAACTCTTTAAACCTACATGAAACAACATGGCACCTATCATTTACTTCTGAGAACTAAGCATTGTGTGCAGAGATTTTGCGGCTATCTCCTTTCTTTCAGTTTTTGTGCTGACATTCCTATCTGTAAAACTAGCTTTTACACTATAGGAAATCATAACCGGCGGTATAGCACCTAACTCTTTAAACCTAAATGAAACAACATGGCACATATGATTTACTTCTGAGAACTAAGCATTGTGTGCAGAGATTTTTCAGTTTTCTCCTTTACTTCAGTTTTGGTGCTAACATTCCTATCTGTAAAACTAGCATTTACACTATACGAAAGCCTAACCGGCGGTATAGCAGCTACCTCTTTAAACCTAAATGAAACAACATGGCACATATGATTTACTTCTGAGAACTAAGGACTGTGTGCAGAGAGTTTTCAGCTATCTCATTTACTTCAGATTTTACGCTAACCTTCATATTTTTATACTCGCATTTACTATATAGGAAAGCATAACTGAGGGTATAGCAGCTAACTCTTTAAACCTAAATGAAACAACATGGCACATATGGTTTACTTCTGAAAACTAAGCATTGTGTGCAGAGATTTTGCGGCTATCTCCTTTCTTTCAATTTTTGTGCTAACATTCCTATCTGTAAAACTAGCATTTACACTATAGGAAAGCATAACCGGCGGTATAGCAGCTAACTCTTTAAACCTAAATGAAACAACATGGCACATATGATGTATTTCTGAGAACTAAGCATTGTGTGCAGAGATTTTGCGGCTATCTCGTTTCTTTCAGTTTTTGTGCTAACATTCCTATCTGTAAAACTAGCCTTTACACTATAGGAAATCCTAAACAGCGGTATAGCAGCTAACTCTTTAAACCTAAGTGAAACAACATGGCACATATGATTTACTTCTGTGAACTAAGCATTGTGTGCAGAGGTTTTGCGGCTATCGCCTTTCTTTCAGTTTTTGTGCTAACATTCCTATCTGTAAAACTAGAATTTACACTATAAGAAAGCCTAACGGGCAGTAGAGCAGCTAAATCTTTAAACCTAAATGAAACAAACATGGCACTTATGATTTACTTCTGAGAACTAAGCATTGTGTGCAGAGGTTTTGCGGCTATCTCCTTTCTTTCAGTTTTTGTGCTAACATTCCTATCTGTAAAACTAGCATTTACACTATAGGAAACCATAACCGGCGGTATAGCAGCTAACTCTTTAAACCTAAATGAAACAACATGGCACATATGATTTACTTCTGAGACCTAAGCATTGTGTGCAGAGATTTTTCAGTTATCTCCTTTACTTCAGTTTTGGTGCTAACATTCCTATGTGTAAAACTAGCCTTTACACTATAGGAAAGCATAACCGGCGGTATAGCAGCTAACTCTTTAAACCTAAATGAAACAACATGGCACATATGGTTTACTTCTGAGAACTAAGCATTGTGTGCAGAGATTTTGCGGCTATCTCTTTTCTTTCAGTTTTTGTGCTAACATTCCTATCTGTAAAACTAGCATTTACACTATAGGAAAGCATAACCGGCAGTATAGCAGCTAACTCTTTAAACCTAAATGAAACAATATGGCACATATGATTTACTTCTGAGAACTAAGCATTGTGTGCAGAGGTTTTGCGGCTATCTCCTTTCTTTCAGTTTTTGTGCTAACATTCCTATCTGTAAAACTAGCATGTACACTATAGGAAAGCATAACCGGCGGTATAGCAGCTAACTCTTTAAACCTACATGAAACAACATGGCACCTATCATTTACTTCTGAGAACTAAGCATTGTGTGCAGAGATTTTGCGGCTATCTCCTTTCTTTCAGTTTTTGTGCTAACATTCCATCTGTAAAACTAGCTTTTACACTATAGGAAATCATAACCGGCGGTATAGCAGCTAACTCTTTAAACCTAAATGAAACAACATGGCACATATGATTTACTTCTGAGAACTAAGCATTGTGTGCAGAGATTTTTCAGTTTTCTCCTTTACTTCAGTTTTGGTGCTAACATTCATATTTTTATACTCGCATTTACTATATAGGAAAGCATAACTGAGGGTATAACAGCTAACTCTTTAAACCTAAATGAAACAACATGGCACATATGGTTTACTTCTGAAAAATAAGCATTGTGTGCAGAGATTTTGGGGCTATCTCCTTTCTTTAAGTGTTTGTGCTAACATTCCTATCTGTAAAACTAGCTTTTACACTATAGGAAAGCATAACCGGCGGTATAGCAGCTAACACTTTAAACCTAAATGAAACAACATGGCATATATGATGTACTTCTGAGAACTAAGCATTGTGTGCAGAGATTTTGTGGCTATCTCCTTTCTTTCAGTTTTTGTGCTAACATTCCTATCTGTAAAACTAGCATTTACACTATAGGAAATCATAACCGGCGGTATAGCAGCTAACTCTTTAAACCTAAATGAAACAACATGGCACATAAGATTTACTTCTGAGAACTAAGCATTGTGTGCAGAGATTTTTCAGTTTTCTCCTTTACTTCAGATTTTGCGCTAACCTTCATATTTTTATACTCGCATTTACTATATAGGAAAGCATAACTGAGGGTATAGCAGCTAACTCTTTAAACCTAAATGAAACAACATGGCACATATGGTTTACTTCTGAAAACTAAGCATTGTGTGCAGAGATTTTGCGGCTATCTCCTTTCTTTCAGTTTTTGTGCTAACATTCCTATCTGTAAAACAAATGAAACAACATGGCACATATGATTTACTTCTGAGAATTAAGCATTGTGTGCAGAGATTTTTCAGTTATCTCCTTTAATTCAGTTTTGGTGCTGACATTCCTATCTGTAAAACTGGCATTTACACTATAAGAAAGCATAACCGGCGGTACAGCAGCTAACTCTTTAAACCTAAATGAAACAACATGGCACCTATCATTTACTTCTGAGAACTAAGCATTGTGTGCAGAGATTTTGCGGCTATCTCCTTTCTTTCAGTTTTTGTGCTAACATTCCTATCTGTAAAACTAGCTTTTACACTATAGGAAAGCCTAACCGGCGGTGTAGCAGCTACCTCTTTAAACCTAAATCAAACAACATGGCTCATATGATTTACTTCTGAGAACTAACCAATGTGTGCAGAGATTTTTCAGTTATCTCCTTTACTTCAGTTTTGGTGCTGACATTCGTATGTGTAAAACTAGCCTTTACACTATAGGAAAGCATAACCGGTGGTATAGCAGCTAACTCTTTAAACCTAAATGGAACAACATGGCACATATGATGTTCTTCTGAGAACTAAGCATTGTGTGCAGAGATTTTGCGGCTATCTCCTTTCTTTCAGTTTTTGTGCTAACATTCCTATCTGTAAAACTAGCATTTTCACTATAGGAAACCATAACCGGCGGTATAGCAGCTAACTCTTTAAACCTAAATGAAACAACATGGCCCATATGATGTACTTCTGGGAACTAAGCATTGTGTGCAGAGGTTTTTCAGTTATCTCCTTTACTTCAGTTTTGGGGCTAACATTCCTATGTGTAAAACTAGCATTTACACAATAGGAAAGCATAACCGGCGGTATAGCAGCTAACTCTTTAAACCTAAATGAAACAACACGGCACATATGGTTTACTTCTGAGAACTAAGCATTGTGTGCAGAGATTTTGCGGCTATCTCCTTTCTTTCAGTTTTTGTGCTAACATTCCTATCTGTAAAACTAGCATTTACACTATAGGAAAGCATAGCCGGCGGTATAGCAGCTAACTCTTTAAACCTAAATGAAACAACATGGCACATATGATTTACTTCTGAGAACTAAGCATTGTGTGCAGAGATTTTTCAGTTATCTCCTTTACTTCAGTTTTCGGGCTAACATTCCTATGTGTAAAACTAGCATTTACACTATAGGAAAGCATAACCGGCGGTATAGCAGCTAACTCTTTAAACCTAAATGAAACAACATGGCACAGATGATGTACTTCTGAGAACTAAGCATTGTGTGCAGAGATTTTGCGGCTATCTCGTTTCTTTCAGTTTTTGTGTTAACATTCCTATCTGTAAAACTAGCCTTTACACTATAGGAAATCCTAAACAGCGGTATAGCAGCTAACTCTTTAAACCTAAATGAAACAACATGGCACATATGATTTACTTCTGAGAATTAAGCATTGTGTGCAGAGATTTTTCAGTTATCTCCTTTACTTCAGTTTTGGGGCTAACATTCCTATGTGTAAAACTAGCATTTACACTATAGGAAAGCATAACCGGCGGTATAGCAGCTAACTCTTTAAACCTAAATGAAACAACATGGCACATATGATTTACTTCTGAGAACTAAACATTGTGTGCAGAGATTTTGTGGCTATCTCCTTTCTTTCAGTTTTTGTGCTAACATTCCTATCTGTAAAACTAGCATTTACACTATAGGAAAGCATAACCGGCGGTATAGCAGCTAACTCTTTAAAGCTAAATGAAACAACATGGCACATATGATTTACTTCTGAGAATATAAGCATTGTGTGCAGAGATTTTGCGGCTATCTCCTTTCTTTCAGTTTTTGTGCTAACATTCCTATCTGTAAAACTCGCCTTTACACTATAGGAAATCCTAAACGGTGGTATAGCAGCTAACTCTTTAAACCTAAATGAAACAACATGGCACATATGATTTTCTTCTGAGTATTAAGCATTGTGTGCAGAGATTTTTCAGTTATCTCCTTTAATTCAGTTTTGGTGCTGACATTCCTATCTGTAAAACTAGCATTTACAATATAAGAAAGCATAACCAGCGGTATAGCAGCTAACTCTTTAAACCTAAATGAAACAACATGGCACCTATCATTTACTTCTGAGAACTTAGCGTTGTGTGCAGAGATTTTGCGGCTATCTCCTTTCTTTCAGTTTTTGTGCTAACATTCCTATCTGTAAAACTAGCATTTACACTATAGGAAAGCATAACCGGCGGTATAGCAGCTAAGTCTTTAAACCTAAATGAATCAACATGGCACATATGATGTTCTTCTGAGAACTAAGCATTGTGTGCAGAGATTTTGCGGCTATCTCCTTTCTTTCAGTTTTTGTGCTAACATTCCTATCTGTAAAACTAGCATTTTCACTATAGGAAACCATAACCGGCGGTATAGCAGCTAACTCTTTAAACCTAAATGAAACAACATGGCACATATGATGTACTTCGGGGAACTAAGCATTGTGAGCAGAGATTTTGCGGCTATCTCCTTTCTTTCAGTTTTTGTGCTAACATTCCTATCTGTAAAACTAGCATTTACACTATAGGAAAGCATAACCGGCGGTATAGCAGCTAACTCTTTAAACCTAAATGAAACAACATGGCACATATGATTTACTTCTGAGAACTAAGCATTGTGTGCAGAGATTTTTCAGTTATCTCCTTTACTTCAGTTTTGGGGCTAACATTCCTATGTGTAAAACTAGCATTTACACAGTAGGAAAGCATAACCGGCGCTATAGCAGGTAACTCTTTAATCCTAAATGAAACAACATGGCACATATGATTTACTTCTGAGAACTAAGCATTGTGTGCAGAGATTTTTCAGTTATCTCCTTTACTTCAGTTTTGGGGCTAACATTCCTATCTGTAAAACTAGCATTTACACAAAAGGAAAGCATAACCGGCGCTATAGCAGCTAACTCTTTAAACCTAAATGAAACAACATGGCACATATGATTTACTTCTGAAAATTAAGCATTGTGTGCAGAGATTTTTCAGTTATCTCCTTTAATTCAGTTTTGGTGCTGACATTCCTATGTGTAAAACTAGCATTTACACTATAGGAAAGCATAACCGGCGGTATAGCAGCTAACTCTTTAAACCTAAATGAAACAACATGGCACATATGATGTACTTCTGGGAACTAAGCATTGTGAGCAGAGATTTTGCGGCTATCTCCTTTCTTTCAGTTTTTGTGCTAACATTCCTATCTGTAAAACTAGCATTTACACTATAGGAAAGCATAGCCGGCGGTATAGCAGCTAACTCTTTAAACCTAAATGAAACAACATGGCACATATGATTTACTTCTGAGAACTAAGCATTGTGTGCAGAGATTTTTCAGTTATCTCCTTTACTTCAGTTTTCGGGCTAACATTCCTATGTGTAAAACTAGCATTTACACAATAGGAAAGCATAACCGGCGCTATAGCAGCTAACTCTTTAATCCTAAATGAAACAACATGGCACATATGATTTACTTCTGAAAAGTAAGCATTGTGTGCAGAGATTTTTCAGTTATCTCCTTTAATTCAGTTTTAGTGCTGACATTCCTATGTGTAAAACTAGCATTTACACTATAGGAAAGCATAACCGGAGGTATAGCAGCTAACTCTTTAAACCTAAATGAAACAACATGGCACATATGATGTACTTCTTGGAACTAAGCATTGTGAGCAGAGATTTTGCGGCTATCTCCTTTCTTTCAGTTTTTGTGCTAACATTCCTATCGGTAAAACTAGCTTTTACACTATAGGAAAGCCTAACCGGCGGTATAGCAGCTACCTCTTTAAACCTAAATGAAACAACAATGCACATATGATTTATTCCTGAGAACTAAGCATTGTGTGCAGAGATTTTTCAGTTATCTCCTTTACTTCAGTTTTGGTGCTAACATTCCTATGTGTAAAACTAGCATTTACACAATAGGAAAGCCTAACCGGCGGTATAGCAGCTACCTCTTTAAACGTAAATGAAATAACATGGCTCATAAGATTTACTTCTGAGAACTAAGCACTGTGTGCAGAGAGTTTTCAGCTATCTCCTTTACTTCAGATTTTGCGCTAACCTTCATATTTTTATACTCGCATTTACTATATAGGAAAGCATAACTGAGGGTATAGCAGCTAACTCTTTAAACCTAAATGAAACAACATGGCACATATGGTTTACTTCTGAAAACTAAGCATTGTGTGCAGAGATTTTGCGGCTATCTCCTTTCTTTCAGTTTTTGTGCTAACATTCCTATCTGTAAAACAAATGAAACAACATGGCACATATGATTTACTTCTGAGAATTAAGCATTGTGTGCAGAGATTTTTCAGTTATCTCCTTTAATTCAGTTTTGGTGCTGACATTCCTATCTGTAAAACTGGCATTTACACTATAAGAAAGCATAACCGGCGGTACAGCAGCTAACTCTTTAAACCTAAATGAAACAACATGGCACCTATCATTTACTTCTGAGAACTAAGCATTGTGTGCAGAGATTTTGCGGCTATCTCCTTTCTTTCAGTTTTTGTGCTAACATTCCTATCTGTAAAACTAGCTTTTACACTATAGGAAAGCCTAACCGGCGGTGTAGCAGCTACCTCTTTAAACCTAAATCAAACAACATGGCTCATATGATTTACTTCTGAGAACTAACCAATGTGTGCAGAGATTTTTCAGTTATCTCCTTTACTTCAGTTTTGGTGCTGACATTCGTATGTGTAAAACTAGCCTTTACACTATAGGAAAGCATAACCGGTGGTATAGCAGCTAACTCTTTAAACCTAAATGGAACAACATGGCACATATGATGTTCTTCTGAGAACTAAGCATTGTGTGCAGAGATTTTGCGGCTATCTCCTTTCTTTCAGTTTTTGTGCTAACATTCCTATCTGTAAAACTAGCATTTTCACTATAGGAAACCATAACCGGCGGTATAGCAGCTAACTCTTTAAACCTAAATGAAACAACATGGCCCATATGATGTACTTCTGGGAACTAAGCATTGTGTGCAGAGGTTTTTCAGTTATCTCCTTTACTTCAGTTTTGGGGCTAACATTCCTATGTGTAAAACTAGCATTTACACAATAGGAAAGCATAACCGGCGGTATAGCAGCTAACTCTTTAAACCTAAATGAAACAACACGGCACATATGGTTTACTTCTGAGAGCTAAGCATTGTGTGCAGAGATTTTGCGGCTATCTCCTTTCTTTCAGTTTTTGTGCTAACATTCCTATCTGTAAAACTAGCATTTACACTATAGGAAAGCATAGCCGGCGGTATAGCAGCTAACTCTTTAAACCTAAATGAAACAACATGGCACATATGATTTACTTCTGAGAACTAAGCATTGTGTGCAGAGATTTTTCAGTTATCTCCTTTACTTCAGTTTTCGGGCTAACATTCCTATGTGTAAAACTAGCATTTACACTATAGGAAAGCATAACCGGCGGTATAGCAGCTAACTCTTTAAACCTAAATGAAACAACATGGCACAGATGATGTACTTCTGAGAACTAAGCATTGTGTGCAGAGATTTTGCGGCTATCTCGTTTCTTTCAGTTTTTGTGTTAACATTCCTATCTGTAAAACTAGCCTTTACACTATAGGAAATCCTAAACAGCGGTATAGCAGCTAACTCTTTAAACCTAAATGAAACAACATGGCACATATGATTTACTTCTGAGAATTAAGCATTGTGTGCAGAGATTTTTCAGTTATCTCCTTTACTTCAGTTTTGGGGCTAACATTCCTATGTGTAAAACTAGCATTTACACTATAGGAAAGCATAACCGGCGGTATAGCAGCTAACTCTTTAAACCTAAATGAAACAACATGGCACATATGATTTACTTCTGAGAACTAAACATTGTGTGCAGAGATTTTGTGGCTATCTTCTTTCTTTCAGTTTTTGTGCTAACATTCCTATCTGTAAAACAAGCATTTACACTATAGGAAAGCATAACCGGCGGTATAGCAGCTAACTCTTTAAAGCTAAATGAAACAACATGGCACATATGATTTACTTCTGAGAATATAAGCATTGTGTGCAGAGATTTTGCGGCTATCTCCTTTCTTTCAGTTTTTGTGCTAACATTCCTATCTGTAAAACTCGCCTTTACACTATAGGAAATCCTAAACGGTGGTATAGCAGCTAACTCTTTAAACCTAAATGAAACAACATGGCACATATGATTTTCTTCTGAGTATTAAGCATTGTGTGCAGAGATTTTTCAGTTATCTCCTTTAATTCAGTTTTGGTGCTGACATTCCTATCTGTAAAACTAGCATTTACACTATAAGAAAGCATAACCAGCGGTATAGCAGCTAACTCTTTAAACCTAAATGAAACAACATGGCACCTATCATTTACTTCTGAGAACTTAGCATTGTGTGCAGAGATTTTGCGGCTATCTCCTTTCTTTCAGTTTTTGTGCTAACATTCCTATCTGTAAAACTAGCATTTACACTATAGGAAAGCATAACCGGCGGTATAGCAGCTAACTCTTTAAACCTAAATGAATCAACATGGCACATATGATGTTCTTCTGAGAACTAAGCATTGTGTGCAGAGATTTTGCGGCTATCTCCTTTCTTTCAGTTTTTGTGCTAACATTCCTATCTGTAAAACTAGCATTTTCACTATAGGAAACCATAACCGGCGGTATAGCAGCTAACTCTTTAACCTAAATGAAACAACATGGCACATATGATGTACTTCGGGGAACTAAGCATTGTGAGCAGAGATTTTGCGGCTATCTCCTTTCTTTCAGTTTTTGTGCTAACATTCCTATCTGTAAAACTAGCATTTACACTATAGGAAAGCATAACCGGCGGTATAGCAGCTAACTCTTTAAACCTAAATGAAACAACATGGCACATATGATTTACTTCTGAGAACTAAGCATTGTGTGCAGAGATTTTTCAGTTATCTCCTTTACTTCAGTTTTGGGGCTAACATTCCTATGTGTAAAACTAGCATTTACACAGTAGGAAAGCATAACCGGCGCTATAGCAGGTAACTCTTTAATCCTAAATGAAACAACATGGCACATATGATTTACTTCTGAGAACTAAGCATTCTGTGCAGAGATTTTTCAGTTATCTCCTTTACTTCAGTTTTGGGGCTAACATTCCTATCTGTAAAACTAGCATTTACACAAAAGGAAAGCATAACCGGCGCTATAGCAGCTAACTCTTTAAACCTAAATGAAACAACATGGCACATATGATTTACTTCTGAAAATTAAGCATTGTGTGCAGAGATTTTTCAGTTATCTCCTTTAATTCAGTTTTGGTGCTGACATTCCTATGTGTAAAACTAGCATTTACACTATAGGAAAGCATAACCGGCGGTATAGCAGCTAACTCTTTAAACCTAAATGAAACAACATGGCACATATGATGTACTTCTGGGAACTAAGCATTGTGAGCAGAGATTTTGCGGCTATCTCCTTTCTTTCAGTTTTTGTGCTAACATTCCTATCTGTAAAACTAGCATTTACACTATAGGAAAGCATAGCCGGCGGTATAGCAGCTAACTCTTTAAACCTAAATGAAACAACATGGCACATATGATTTACTTCTGTGAACTAAGCATTGTGTGCAGAGGTTTTGCGGCTATCGCCTTTCTTTCAGTTTTTGTGCTAACATTCCTATCTGTAAAACTAGCATTTACACTATAGGAAAGCATAACGGGCAGTAGAACAGCAAAATCTTTAAACCTAAATGAAACAAACATGGCACTTATGATTTACTTCTGAGAACTAAGCATTGTGTGCAGAGATTTTGCGGCTATCTCCTTTCTTTCAGTTTTTGTGCTAACATTCCTATCTGTAAAACTAGCATTTACACTATAGGAAACCATAACCGGCGGTATAGCAGCTAACTCTTTAAACCTAAATGAAACAACATGTCACATATGATTTACTTCTGAGACCTAAGCATTGTGTGCAGAGATTTTTCAGTTATCTCCTTTACTTCAGATTTGGTGCTAACATTCCTATGTGTAAAACTAGCCTTTACACTATAGGAAAGCATAACCGGCGGTATAGCAGCTAACTCTTTAAACCTAAATGAAACAACATGGCACATATGGTTTACTTCTGAGAACTAAGCATTGTGTGCAGAGATTTTGCGGCTATCTCTTTTCTTTCAGTTTTTGTGCTAACATTCCTATCTGTAAAACTAGCATTTACACTATAGGAAAGCATAACCGGCAGTATAGCAGCTAACTCTTTAAACCTAAATGAAACAACGTGGCACATATGATTTACTTCTGAGAACTAAGCATTGTGTGCAGAGGTTTTGCGGCTATCTCCTTTCTTTCAGTTTTTGTGCTAACATTCTTATCTGTAAAACTAGCATGTACACTATAGGAAAGCATAACCGGCGGTATAGCAGCTAACTCTTTAAACCTACATGAAACAACATGGCACCTATCATTTACTTCTGAGAACTAAGCATTGTGTGCAGAGATTTTGCGGCTATCTCCTTTCTTTCAGTTTTTGTGCTGACATTCCTATCTGTAAAACTAGCTTTTACACTATAGGAAATCATAACCGGCGGTATAGCACCTAACTCTTTAAACCTAAATGAAACAACATGGCACATATGATTTACTTCTGAGAACTAAGCATTGTGTGCAGAGATTTTTCAGTTTTCTCCTTTACTTCAGTTTTGGTGCTAACATTCCTATCTGTAAAACTAGCATTTACACTATACGAAAGCCTAACCGGCGGTATAGCAGCTACCTCTTTAAACCTAAATGAAACAACATGGCACATATGATTTACTTCTGAGAACTAAGGACTGTGTGCAGAGAGTTTTCAGCTATCTCATTTACTTCAGATTTTACGCTAACCTTCATATTTTTATACTCGCATTTACTATATAGGAAAGCATAACTGAGGGTATAGCAGCTAACTCTTTAAACCTAAATGAAACAACATGGCACATATGGTTTACTTCTGAAAACTAAGCATTGTGTGCAGAGATTTTGCGGCTATCTCCTTTCTTTCAATTTTTGTGCTAACATTCCTATCTGTAAAACTAGCATTTACACTATAGGAAAGCATAACCGGCGGTATAGCAGCTAACTCTTTAAACCTAAATGAAACAACATGGCACATATGATGTACTTCTGAGAACTAAGCATTGTGTGCAGAGATTTTGCGGCTATCTCGTTTCTTTCAGTTTTTGTGCTAACATTCCTATCTGTAAAACTAGCCTTTACACTATAGGAAATCCTAAACAGCGGTATAGCAGCTAACTCTTTAAACCTAAGTGAAACAACATGGCACATATGATTTACTTCTGTGAACTAAGCATTGTGTGCAGAGGTTTTGCGGCTATCGCCTTTCTTTCAGTTTTTGTGCTAACATTCCTATCTGTAAAACTAGAATTTACACTATAAGAAAGCCTAACGGGCAGTAGAGCAGCTAAATCTTTAAACCTAAATGAAACAAACATGGCACTTATGATTTACTTCTGAGAACTAAGCATTGTGTGCAGAGGTTTTGCGGCTATCTCCTTTCTTTCAGTTTTTGTGCTAACATTCCTATCTGTAAAACTAGCATTTACACTATAGGAAACCATAACCGGCGGTATAGCAGCTAACTCTTTAAACCTAAATGAAACAACATGGCACATATGATTTACTTCTGAGACCTAAGCATTGTGTGCAGAGATTTTTCAGTTATCTCCTTTACTTCAGTTTTGGTGCTAACATTCCTATGTGTAAAACTAGCCTTTACACTATAGGAAAGCATAACCGGCGGTATAGCAGCTAACTCTTTAAACCTAAATGAAACAACATGGCACATATGGTTTACTTCTGAGAACTAAGCATTGTGTGCAGAGATTTTGCGGCTATCTCTTTTCTTTCAGTTTTTGTGCTAACATTCCTATCTGTAAAACTAGCATTTACACTATAGGAAAGCATAACCGGCAGTATAGCAGCTAACTCTTTAAACCTAAATGAAACAATATGGCACATATGATTTACTTCTGAGAACTAAGCATTGTGTGCAGAGGTTTTGCGGCTATCTCCTTTCTTTCAGTTTTTGTGCTAACATTCCTATCTGTAAAACTAGCATGTACACTATAGGAAAGCATAACCGGCGGTATAGCAGCTAACTCTTTAAACCTACATGAAACAACATGGCACCTATCATTTACTTCTGAGAACTAAGCATTGTGTGCAGAGATTTTGCGGCTATCTCCTTTCTTTCAGTTTTTGTGCTAACATTCCATCTGTAAAACTAGCTTTTACACTATAGGAAATCATAACCGGCGGTATAGCAGCTAACTCTTTAAACCTAAATGAAACAACATGGCACATATGATTTACTTCTGAGAACTAAGCATTGTGTGCAGAGATTTTTCAGTTTTCTCCTTTACTTCAGTTTTGGTGCTAACATTCATATTTTTATACTCGCATTTACTATATAGGAAAGCATAACTGAGGGTATAGCAGCTAACTCTTTAAACCTAAATGAAACAACATGGCACATATGGTTTACTTCTGAAAAATAAGCATTGTGTGCAGAGATTTTGGGGCTATCTCCTTTCTTTAAGTGTTTGTGCTAACATTCCTATCTGTAAAACTAGCTTTTACACTATAGGAAAGCATAACCGGCGGTATAGCAGCTAACACTTTAAACCTAAATGAAACAACATGGCATATATGATGTACTTCTGAGAACTAAGCATTGTGTGCAGAGATTTTGTGGCTATCGCCTTTCTTTCAGTTTTTGTGCTAACATTCCTATCTGTAAAACTAGCATTTACACTATAGGAAATCATAACCGGCGGTATAGCAGCTAACTCTTTAAACCTAAATGAAACAACATGGCACATATGATTTACTTCTGAGAACTAAGCATTGTGTGCAGAGATTTTTCAGTTTTCTCCTTTACTTCAGTTTTGGTGCTAACATTCATATTTTTATACTCGCATTTACTATATAGGAAAGCATAACTGAGGGTATAGCAGCTAACTCTTTAAACCTAAATGAAACAACATGGCACATATGCTTTACTTCTGAAAACTAAGCATTGTGTGCAGAGATTTTGTGGCTATCTCCTTTCTTTCAGTTTTTGTGCTAACATTCCTATCTGTAAAACTAGCATTTACACTATAGGAAAGCATAACCGGCGGTATAGCATCTAACTCTTTAAACCTAAATGAAACAACATGGCACATATGATTTACTTCTGAGAACTAAGCATTGTGAGCAGAGATTTTTCAGTTATCTCCTTTACTTCAGTTTTGGTGCTAACATTCCTATCTGTAAAACTAGCATTTACACTATAGGAAAGCATAACAGGCGGTATAGCAGATAACTCTTTAAATGTAAATGAAACAACATGGCACATATGATTTACTTCTGAGAACTAAGCATTGTGTGGAGTGGTTTTGCGGCTATCTCCTTTCTTTCAGTTTTTGTGCTAACATTCCTATCTTTAAAACTAGCGTTTACACTATAGGAAAGGCTAACGGGCAGTATAACAGCTAACTCTTTAAACCTAAATGAAACAACATGGTACTAATGATTTACTTCTGAGAACTAAGCATTGTGTGCAGAGATTATTCAGCTATCTCCTTTACTTCAGATTTTGTGCTAACATTCATATCTGTAAAACTAGCATTTACACTATAGGAAAGCATAACCGGCGGTATAGCAGCTAACTCTTTAAACCTAAATGAAACAACATGGCCCCTATTATTTATTTCTGAGAACTTAGCATTGTGTGCAGAGATTTTGCGGCTATCTCCTTTCTTTCAGTTTTTGTGCTAACATTCCTATCTGTAAAACTAGCTTTTACACTATAGGAAAGCCTAACCGGCGGTATAGCAGCTACCTCTTTAAACCTAAATGAAACAACATGGCACATATGATTTACTTCTGAGAACTAAGCATTGTGTGCAGAGATTTTTCAGTTATCTACTTTACTTCAGTTTTGGGGCTAACATTCCTATGTGTAAAACTAGCCTTTACACTATAGGAAAGCATAACCGGCGGTATAGCAGCTAACTCTTTAAACCTAAATGAAACAACATGGCACATATGATTTACTTCTGTGAACTAAGCATTGTGTGCAGAGGTTTTGTGGCTATCGCCTTTCTTTCAGTTTTTGTGCTAACATTCCTATCTGTAAAACTAGCATTTACACTATAGGAAAGCCTAACGGCCAGTAGAGCAGCTAAATCTTTAAACCTAAATGAAACAAACATGGCACTTATGATTTACTTCTGAGAACTAAGCATTGTGTGCAGAGATTTTGCGGCTATCTCCTTTCTTTCAGTTTTTGTGCTAACATTCCTATCTGTAAAACTAGCTTTTACACTATAGGAAACCATAACCGGCGGTATAGCAGCTAACTCTTTAAACCTAAATGAAACAACATGGCACATATGATTTACTTCTGAGACCTAAGCATTGTGTGCAGAGATTTTTCAGTTATCTCCTTTACTTCAGTTTTGGTGCTAACATTCCTATGTGTAAAACTAGCCTTTACACTATAGGAAAGCACAACCGGCGGTATAGCAGCTAACTCTTTAAACCTAAATGAAACAACATGGCACATATGGTTTACTTCTGAGAACTAAGCATTGTGTGCAGAGATTTTGCGGCTATCTCTTTTCTTTCAGTTTTTGTGCTAACATTCCTATCTGTAAAACTAGCATTTACACTATAGGAAAGTATACCCGGCAGTATAGCAGCTAACTCTTTAAACCTAAATGAAACAACATGGCACATATGATTTACTTCTGAGAACTAAGCATTGTGTGCAGAGGTTTTGCGGCTATCTCCTTTCTTTCAGTTTTTGTGCTAACATTCCTATCTGTAAAACTAGCATGTACACTATAGGAAAGCATAACCGGCGGTATAGCAGCTAACTCTTTAAACCTACATGAAACAACATGGCACCTATCATTTACTTCTGAGAACTAAGCATTGTGTGCAGAGATTTTTCAGTTTTCTCCTTTACTTCAATTTTGGTGCTAACATTCCTATCTGTAAAACTAGCATTTACACTATACGAAAGCCTAACCGGCGGTATAGCAGCTACCTCTTTAAACCTAAATGAAACAACATGGCACATATGATTTACTTCTGAGAACTAAGGACTGTGTGCAGAGAGTTTTCAGCTATCTCATTTACTTCAGATTTTACGCTAACCTTCATATTTTTATACTCGCATTTACTATATAGGAAAGCATAACTGAGGGTATAGCAGCTAACTCTTTAAACCTAAATGAAACAACATGGCACATATGGTTTACTTCTGAAAACTAAGCATTGTGTGCAGAGATTTTGCGGCTATCTCCTTTCTTTCAATTTTTGTGCTAACATTCCTATCTGTAAAACTAGCATTTACACTATAGGAAAGCATAACCGGCGGTATAGCAGCTAACTCTTTAAACCTAAATGAAACAACATGGCACATATGATGTACTTCTGAGAACTAAGCATTGTGTGCAGAGATTTTGCGGCTATCTCCTTTCTTTCAGTTTTTGTGCTAACATTCCTATCTGTAAAACTAGCCTTTACACTATAGGAAATCCTAAACAGCGGTATAGCAGCTAACTCTTTAAACCTAAGTGAAACAACATGGCACATATGATTTACTTCTGAGAATTAAGCATTGTGTGCAGAGATTTTTCAGTTATCTCCTTTACTTCAGTTTTGGTGCTAACATTCCTATGTGTAAAACTAGCCTTTACACTATAGGAAAGCATAACCGGCGGTATAGCAGCTAACTCTTTAAACCTAAATGAAACAACATGGCACATATGGTTTACTTCTGAGAACTAAGCATTGTGTGCAGAGATTTTGCGGCTATCTCTTTTCTTTCAGTTTTTGTGCTAACATTCCTATCTGTAAAACTAGCATTTACACTATAGGAAAGCATAACCGGCAGTATAGCAGCTAACTCTTTAAACCTAAATGAAACAATATGGCACATATGATTTACTTCTGAGAACTAAGCATTGTGTGCAGAGGTTTTGCGGCTATCTCCTTTCTTTCAGTTTTTGTGCTAACATTCCTATCTGTAAAACTAGCATGTACACTATAGGAAAGCATAACCGGCGGTATAGCAGCTAACTCTTTAAACCTACATGAAACAACATGGCACCTATCATTTACTTCTGAGAACTAAGCATTGTGTGCAGAGATTTTGCGGCTATCTCCTTTCTTTCAGTTTTTGTGCTAACATTCCATCTGTAAAACTAGCTTTTACACTATAGGAAATCATAACCGGCGGTATAGCAGCTAACTCTTTAAACCTAAATGAAACAACATGGCACATATGATTTACTTCTGAGAACTAAGCATTGTGTGCAGAGATTTTTCAGTTTTCTCCTTTACTTCAGTTTTGGTGCTAACATTCATATTTTTATACTCGCATTTACTATATAGGAAAGCATAACTGAGGGTATAGCAGCTAACTCTTTAAACCTAAATGAAACAACATGGCACATATGGTTTACTTCTGAAAAATAAGCATTGTGTGCAGAGATTTTGGGGCTATCTCCTTTCTTTAAGTGTTTGTGCTAACATTCCTATCTGTAAAACTAGCTTTTACACTATAGGAAAGCATAACCGGCGGTATAGCAGCTAACACTTTAAACCTAAATGAAACAACATGGCATATATGATGTACTTCTGAGAACTAAGCATTGTGTGCAGAGATTTTGTGGCTATCGCCTTTCTTTCAGTTTTTGTGCTAACATTCCTATCTGTAAAACTAGCATTTACACTATAGGAAATCATAACCGGCGGTATAGCAGCTAACTCTTTAAACCTAAATGAAACAACATGGCACATATGATTTACTTCTGAGAACTAAGCAATGTGTGCAGAGATTTTTCAGTTTTCTCCTTTACTTCAGTTTTGGTGCTAACATTCATATTTTTATACTCGCATTTACTATATAGGAAAGCATAACTGAGGGTATAGCAGCTAACTCTTTAAACCTAAATGAAACAACATGGCACATATGCTTTACTTCTGAAAACTAAGCATTGTGTGCAGAGATTTTGTGGCTATCTCCTTTCTTTCAGTTTTTGTGCTAACATTCCTATCTGTAAAACTAGCATTTACACTATAGGAAAGCATAACCGGCGGTATAGCATCTAACTCTTTAAACCTAAATGAAACAACATGGCACATATGATTTACTTCTGAGAACTAAGCATTGTGAGCAGAGATTTTTCAGTTATCTCCTTTACTTCAGTTTTGGTGCTAATATTCCTATCTGTAAAACTAGCATTTACACTATAGGAAAGCATAACAGGCGGTATAGCAGATAACTCTTTAAATGTAAATGAAACAACATGGCACATATGATTTACTTCTGAGAACTAAGCATTGTGTGGAGTGGTTTTGCGGCTATCTCCTTTCTTTCAGTTTTTGTGCTAACATTCCTATCTTTAAAACTAGCGTTTACACTATAGGAAAGGCTAACGGGCAGTATAACAGCTAACTCTTTAAACCTAAATGAAACAACATGGTACTAATGATTTACTTCTGAGAACTAAGCATTGTGTGCAGAGATTATTCAGCTATCTCCTTTACTTCAGATTTTGTGCTAACATTCATATCTGTAAAACTAGCATTTACACTATAGGAAAGCATAACCGGCGGTATAGCAGCTAACTCTTTAAACCTAAATGAAACAACATGGCACCTATTATTTATTTCTGAGAACTTAGCATTGTGTGCAGAGATTTTGCGGCTATCTCCTTTCTTTCAGTTTTTGTGCTAACATTCCTATCTGTAAAACTAGCTTTTACACTATAGGAAAGCCTAACCGGCGGTATAGCAGCTACCTCTTTAAACCTAAATGAAACAACATGGCACATATGATTTACTTCTGAGAACTAAGCATTGTGTGCAGAGATTTTTCAGTTATCTACTTTACTTCAGTTTTGGGGCTAACATTCCTATGTGTAAAACTAGCCTTTACACTATAGGAAAGCATAACCGGCGGTATAGCAGCTAACTCTTTAAACCTAAATGAAACAACATGGCACATATGATTTACTTCTGTGAACTAAGCATTGTGTGCAGAGGTTTTGCGGCTATCGCCTTTCTTTCAGTTTTTGTGCTAACATTCCTATCTGTAAAACTAGCATTTACACTATAGGAAAGCCTAACGGCCAGTAGAGCAGCTAAATCTTTAAACCTAAATGAAACAAACATGGCACTTATGATTTACTTCTGAGAACTAAGCATTGTGTGCAGAGATTTTGCGGCTATCTCCTTTCTTTCAGTTTTTGTGCTAACATTCCTATCTGTAAAACTAGCATTTACACTATAGGAAACCATAACCGGCGGTATAGCAGCTAACTCTTTAAACCTAAATGAAACAACATGGCACATATGATTTACTTCTGAGACCTAAGCATTGTGTGCAGAGATTTTTCAGTTATCTCCTTTACTTCAGTTTTGGTGCTAACATTCCTATGTGTAAAACTAGCCTTTACACTATAGGAAAGCACAACCGGCGGTATAGCAGCTAACTCTTTAAACCTAAATGAAACAACATGGCACATATGGTTTACTTCTGAGAACTAAGCATTGTGTGCAGAGATTTTGCGGCTATCTCTTTTCTTTCAGTTTTTGTGCTAACATTCCTATCTGTAAAACTAGCATTTACACTATAGGAAAGCATAACCGGCAGTATAGCAGCTAACTCTTTAAACCTAAATGAAACAACATGGCACATATGATTTACTTCTGAGAACTAAGCATTGTGTGCAGAGGTTTTGCGGCTATCTCCTTTCTTTCAGTTTTTGTGCTAACATTCCTATCTGTAAAACTAGCATGTACACTATAGGAAAGCATAACCGGCGGTATAGCAGCTAACTCTTTAAACCTACATGAAACAACATGGCACCTATCATTTACTTCTGAGAACTAAGCATTGTGTGCAGAGATTTTGCGGCTATCTCCTTTCTTTCAGTTTTTGTGCTAACATTCCTATCTGTAAAACTAGCTTTTACACTATAGGAAATCATAACCGGCGTTATAGCAGCTAACTCTTTAAACCTAAATGAAACAACATGGCACATATGATTTACTTCTGAGAACTAAGCATTGTGTGCAGAGATTTTTCAGTTTTCTCC
Organism: Dasypus novemcinctus; assembly: GCF_030445035.2. Lineage (NCBI taxonomy): Eukaryota > Metazoa > Chordata > Mammalia > Cingulata > Dasypodidae > Dasypus > Dasypus novemcinctus. The sequence continues at coordinate 22,966 of NW_026688201.1, forward strand.
TTTACTTCAGTTTTGGTGCTAACATTCCTATCTGTAAAACTAGCATTTACACTATACGAAAGCCTAACCGGCGGTATAGCAGCTACCTCTTTAAACCTAAATGAAACAACATGGCACATATGATTTACTTCTGAGAACTAAGGACTGTGTGCAGAGAGTTTTCAGCTATCTCATTTACTTCAGATTTTACGCTAACCTTCATATTTTTATACTCGCATTTACTATATAGGAAAGCATAACTGAGGGTATAGCAGCTAACTCTTTAAACCTAAATGAAACAACATGGCACATATGGTTTACTTCTGAAAACTAAGCATTGTGTGCAGAGATTTTGCGGCTATCTCCTTTCTTTCAATTTTTGTGCTAACATTCCTATCTGTAAAACTAGCATTTACACTATAGGAAAGCATAACCGGCGGTATAGCAGCTAACTCTTTAAACCTAAATGAAACAACATGGCACATATGATGTACTTCTGAGAACTAAGCATTGTGTGCAGAGATTTTGCGGCTATCTCGTTTCTTTCAGTTTTTGTGCTAACATTCCTATCTGTAAAACTAGCCTTTACACTATAGGAAATCCTAAACAGCGGTATAGCAGCTAACTCTTTAAACCTAAGTGAAACAACATGGCACATATGATTTACTTCTGAGAATTAAGCATTGTGTGCAGAGATTTTTCAGTTATCTCCTTTACTTCAGTTTTGGTGCTAACATTCCTATGTGTAAAACTAGCCTTTACACTATAGGAAAGCATAACCGGCGGTATAGCAGCTAACTCTTTAAACCTAAATGAAACAACATGGCACATATGGTTTACTTCTGAGAACTAAGCATTGTGTGCAGAGATTTTGCGGCTATCTCTTTTCTTTCAGTTTTTGTGCTAACATTCCTATCTGTAAAACTAGCATTTACACTATAGGAAAGCATAACCGGCAGTATAGCAGCTAACTCTTTAAACCTAAATGAAACAATATGGCACATATGATTTACTTCTGAGAACTAAGCATTGTGTGCAGAGGTTTTGCGGCTATCTCCTTTCTTTCAGTTTTTGTGCTAACATTCCTATCTGTAAAACTAGCATGTACACTATAGGAAAGCATAACCGGCGGTATAGCAGCTAACTCTTTAAACCTACATGAAACAACATGGCACCTATCATTTACTTCTGAGAACTAAGCATTGTGTGCAGAGATTTTGCGGCTATCTCCTTTCTTTCAGTTTTTGTGCTAACATTCCATCTGTAAAACTAGCTTTTACACTATAGGAAATCATAACCGGCGGTATAGCAGCTAACTCTTTAAACCTAAATGAAACAACATGGCACATATGATTTACTTCTGAGAACTAAGCATTGTGTGCAGAAATTTTTCAGTTTTCTCCTTTACTTCAGTTTTGGTGCTAACATTCATATTTTTATACTCGCATTTACTATATAGGAAAGCATAACTGAGGGTATAGCAGCTAACTCTTTAAACCTAAATGAAACAACATGGCACATATGGTTTACTTCTGAAAAATAAGCATTGTGTGCAGAGATTTTGGGGCTATCTCCTTTCTTTAAGTGTTTGTGCTAACATTCCTATCTGTAAAACTAGCTTTTACACTATAGGAAAGCATAACCGGCGGTATAGCAGCTAACACTTTAAACCTAAATGAAACAACATGGCATATATGATGTACTTCTGAGAACTAAGCATTGTGTGCAGAGATTTTGTGGCTATCGCCTTTCTTTCAGTTTTTGTGCTAACATTCCTATCTGTAAAACTAGCATTTACACTATAGGAAATCATAACCGGCGGTATAGCAGCTAACTCTTTAAACCTAAATGAAACAACATGGCACATATGATTTACTTCTGAGAACTAAGCAATGTGTGCAGAGATTTTTCAGTTTTCTCCTTTACTTCAGTTTTGGTGCTAACATTCATATTTTTATACTCGCATTTACTATATAGGAAAGCATAACTGAGGGTATAGCAGCTAACTCTTTAAACCTAAATGAAACAACATGGCACATATGCTTTACTTCTGAAAACTAAGCATTGTGTGCAGAGATTTTGTGGCTATCTCCTTTCTTTCAGTTTTTGTGCTAACATTCCTATCTGTAAAACTAGCATTTACACTATAGGAAAGCATAACCGGCGGTATAGCATCTAACTCTTTAAACCTAAATGAAACAACATGGCACATATGATTTACTTCTGAGAACTAAGCATTGTGAGCAGAGATTTTTCAGTTATCTCCTTTACTTCAGTTTTGGTGCTAACATTCCTATCTGTAAAACTAGCATTTACACTATAGGAAAGCATAACAGGCGGTATAGCAGATAACTCTTTAAATGTAAATGAAACAACATGGCACATATGATTTACTTCTGAGAACTAAGCATTGTGTGGAGTGGTTTTGCGGCTATCTCCTTTCTTTCAGTTTTTGTGCTAACATTCCTATCTTTAAAACTAGCGTTTACACTATAGGAAAGGCTAACGGGCAGTATAACAGCTAACTCTTTAAACCTAAATGAAACAACATGGTACTAATGATTTACTTCTGAGAACTAAGCATTGTGTGCAGAGATTATTCAGCTATCTCCTTTACTTCAGATTTTGTGCTAACATTCATATCTGTAAAACTAGCATTTACACTATAGGAAAGCATAACCGGCGGTATAGCAGCTAACTCTTTAAACCTAAATGAAACAACATGGCACCTATTATTTATTTCTGAGAACTTAGCATTGTGTGCAGAGATTTTGCGGCTATCTCCTTTCTTTCAGTTTTTGTGCTAACATTCCTATCTGTAAAACTAGCTTTTACACTATAGGAAAGCCTAACCGGCGGTATAGCAGCTACCTCTTTAAACCTAAATGAAACAACATGGCACATATGATTTACTTCTGAGAACTAAGCATTGTGTGCAGAGATTTTTCAGTTATCTACTTTACTTCAGTTTTGGGGCTAACATTCCTATGTGTAAAACTAGCCTTTACACTATAGGAAAGCATAACCGGCGGTATAGCAGCTAACTCTTTAAACCTAAATGAAACAACATGGCACATATGATTTACTTCTGTGAACTAAGCATTGTGTGCAGAGGTTTTGCGGCTATCGCCTTTCTTTCAGTTTTTGTGCTAACATTCCTATCTGTAAAACTAGCATTTACACTATAGGAAAGCCTAACGGCCAGTAGAGCAGCTAAATCTTTAAACCTAAATGAAACAAACATGGCACTTATGATTTACTTCTGAGAACTAAGCATTGTGTGCAGAGATTTTGCGGCTATCTCCTTTCTTTCAGTTTTTGTGCTAACATTCCTATCTGTAAAACTAGCATTTACACTATAGGAAACCATAACCGGCGGTATAGCAGCTAACTCTTTAAACCTAAATGAAACAACATGGCACATATGATTTACTTCTGAGACCTAAGCATTGTGTGCAGAGATTTTTCAGTTATCTCCTTTACTTCAGTTTTGGTGCTAACATTCCTATGTGTAAAACTAGCCTTTACACTATAGGAAAGCACAACCGGCGGTATAGCAGCTAACTCTTTAAACCTAAATGAAACAACATGGCACATATGGTTTACTTCTGAGAACTAAGCATTGTGTGCAGAGATTTTGCGGCTATCTCTTTTCTTTCAGTTTTTGTGCTAACATTCCTATCTGTAAAACTAGCATTTACACTATAGGAAAGCATAACCGGCAGTATAGCAGCTAACTCTTTAAACCTAAATGAAACAACATGGCACATATGATTTACTTCTGAGAACTAAGCATTGTGTGCAGAGGTTTTGCGGCTATCTCCTTTCTTTCAGTTTTTGTGCTAACATTCCTATCTGTAAAACTAGCATGTACACTATAGGAAAGCATAACCGGCGGTATAGCAGCTAACTCTTTAAACCTACATGAAACAACATGGCACCTATCATTTACTTCTGAGAACTAAGCATTGTGTGCAGAGATTTTGCGGCTATCTCCTTTCTTTCAGTTTTTGTGCTAACATTCCTATCTGTAAAACTAGCTTTTACACTATAGGAAATCATAACCGGCGTTATAGCAGCTAACTCTTTAAACCTAAATGAAACAACATGGCACATATGATTTACTTCTGAGAACTAAGCATTGTGTGCAGAGATTTTTCAGTTTTCTCCTTTACTTCAGTTTTGGTGCTAACATTCCTATCTGTAAAACTAGCATTTACACTATACGAAAGCCTAACCGGCGGTATAGCAGCTACCTCTTTAAACCTAAATGAAACAACATGGCACATATGATTTACTTCTGAGAACTAAGGACTGTGTGCAGAGAGTTTTCAGCTATCTCATTTACTTCAGATTTTACGCTAACCTTCATATTTTTATACTCGCATTTACTATATAGGAAAGCATAACTGAGGGTATAGCAGCTAACTCTTTAAACCTAAATGAAACAACATGGCACATATGGTTTACTTCTGAAAACTAAGCATTGTGTGCAGAGATTTTGCGGCTATCTCCTTTCTTTCAATTTTTGTGCTAACATTCCTATCTGTAAAACTAGCATTTACACTATAGGAAAGCATAACCGGCGGTATAGCAGCTAACTCTTTAAACCTAAATGAAACAACATGGCACATATGATGTACTTCTGAGAACTAAGCATTGTGTGCAGAGATTTTGCGGCTATCTCGTTTCTTTCAGTTTTTGTGCTAACATTCCTATCTGTAAAACTAGCCTTTACACTATAGGAAATCCTAAACAGCGGTATAGCAGCTAACTCTTTAAACCTAAGTGAAACAACATGGCACATATGATTTACTTCTGAGAATTAAGCATTGTGTGCAGAGATTTTTCAGTTATCTCCTTTACTTCAGTTTTGGTGCTAACATTCCTATGTGTAAAACTAGCCTTTACACTATAGGAAAGCATAACCGGCGGTATAGCAGCTAACTCTTTAAACCTAAATGAAACAACATGGCACATATGGTTTACTTCTGAGAACTAAGCATTGTGTGCAGAGATTTTGCGGCTATCTCTTTTCTTTCAGTTTTTGTGCTAACATTCCTATCTGTAAAACTAGCATTTACACTATAGGAAAGCATAACCGGCAGTATAGCAGCTAACTCTTTAAACCTAAATGAAACAATATGGCACATATGATTTACTTCTGAGAACTAAGCATTGTGTGCAGAGGTTTTGCGGCTATCTCCTTTCTTTCAGTTTTTGTGCTAACATTCCTATCTGTAAAACTAGCATGTACACTATAGGAAAGCATAACCGGCGGTATAGCAGCTAACTCTTTAAACCTACATGAAACAACATGGCACCTATCATTTACTTCTGAGAACTAAGCATTGTGTGCAGAGATTTTGCGGCTATCTCCTTTCTTTCAGTTTTTGTGCTAACATTCCATCTGTAAAACTAGCTTTTACACTATAGGAAATCATAACCGGCGGTATAGCAGCTAACTCTTTAAACCTAAATGAAACAACATGGCACATATGATTTACTTCTGAGAACTAAGCATTGTGTGCAGAAATTTTTCAGTTTTCTCCTTTACTTCAGTTTTGGTGCTAACATTCATATTTTTATACTCGCATTTACTATATAGGAAAGCATAACTGAGGGTATAGCAGCTAACTCTTTAAACCTAAATGAAACAACATGGCACATATGGTTTACTTCTGAAAAATAAGCATTGTGTGCAGAGATTTTGGGGCTATCTCCTTTCTTTAAGTGTTTGTGCTAACATTCCTATCTGTAAAACTAGCTTTTACACTATAGGAAAGCATAACCGGCGGTATAGCAGCTAACACTTTAAACCTAAATGAAACAACATGGCATATATGATGTACTTCTGAGAACTAAGCATTGTGTGCAGAGATTTTGTGGCTATCGCCTTTCTTTCAGTTTTTGTGCTAACATTCCTATCTGTAAAACTAGCATTTACACTATAGGAAATCATAACCGGCGGTATAGCAGCTAACTCTTTAAACCTAAATGAAACAACATGGCACATATGATTTACTTCTGAGAACTAAGCAATGTGTGCAGAGATTTTTCAGTTTTCTCCTTTACTTCAGTTTTGGTGCTAACATTCATATTTTTATACTCGCATTTACTATATAGGAAAGCATAACTGAGGGTATAGCAGCTAACTCTTTAAACCTAAATGAAACAACATGGCACATATGCTTTACTTCTGAAAACTAAGCATTGTGTGCAGAGATTTTGTGGCTATCTCCTTTCTTTCAGTTTTTGTGCTAACATTCCTATCTGTAAAACTAGCATTTACACTATAGGAAAGCATAACCGGCGGTATAGCATCTAACTCTTTAAACCTAAATGAAACAACATGGCACATATGATTTACTTCTGAGAACTAAGCATTGTGAGCAGAGATTTTTCAGTTATCTCCTTTACTTCAGTTTTGGTGCTAACATTCCTATCTGTAAAACTAGCATTTACACTATAGGAAAGCATAACAGGCGGTATAGCAGATAACTCTTTAAATGTAAATGAAACAACATGGCACATATGATTTACTTCTGAGAACTAAGCATTGTGTGGAGTGGTTTTGCGGCTATCTCCTTTCTTTCAGTTTTTGTGCTAACATTCCTATCTTTAAAACTAGCGTTTACACTATAGGAAAGGCTAACGGGCAGTATAACAGCTAACTCTTTAAACCTAAATGAAACAACATGGTACTAATGATTTACTTCTGAGAACTAAGCATTGTGTGCAGAGATTATTCAGCTATCTCCTTTACTTCAGATTTTGTGCTAACATTCATATCTGTAAAACTAGCATTTACACTATAGGAAAGCATAACCGGCGGTATAGCAGCTAACTCTTTAAACCTAAATGAAACAACATGGCACCTATTATTTATTTCTGAGAACTTAGCATTGTGTGCAGAGATTTTGCGGCTATCTCCTTTCTTTCAGTTTTTGTGCTAACATTCCTATCTGTAAAACTAGCTTTTACACTATAGGAAAGCCTAACCGGCGGTATAGCAGCTACCTCTTTAAACCTAAATGAAACAACATGGCACATATGATTTACTTCTGAGAACTAAGCATTGTGTGCAGAGATTTTTCAGTTATCTACTTTACTTCAGTTTTGGGGCTAACATTCCTATGTGTAAAACTAGCCTTTACACTATAGGAAAGCATAACCGGCGGTATAGCAGCTAACTCTTTAAACCTAAATGAAACAACATGGCACATATGATTTACTTCTGTGAACTAAGCATTGTGTGCAGAGGTTTTGCGGCTATCGCCTTTCTTTCAGTTTTTGTGCTAACATTCCTATCTGTAAAACTAGCATTTACACTATAGGAAAGCCTAACGGCCAGTAGAGCAGCTAAATCTTTAAACCTAAATGAAACAAACATGGCACTTATGATTTACTTCTGAGAACTAAGCATTGTGTGCAGAGATTTTGCGGCTATCTCCTTTCTTTCAGTTTTTGTGCTAACATTCCTATCTGTAAAACTAGCATTTACACTATAGGAAACCATAACCGGCGGTATAGCAGCTAACTCTTTAAACCTAAATGAAACAACATGGCACATATGATTTACTTCTGAGACCTAAGCATTGTGTGCAGAGATTTTTCAGTTATCTCCTTTACTTCAGTTTTGGTGCTAACATTCCTATGTGTAAAACTAGCCTTTACACTATAGGAAAGCACAACCGGCGGTATAGCAGCTAACTCTTTAAACCTAAATGAAACAACATGGCACATATGGTTTACTTCTGAGAACTAAGCATTGTGTGCAGAGATTTTGCGGCTATCTCTTTTCTTTCAGTTTTTGTGCTAACATTCCTATCTGTAAAACTAGCATTTACACTATAGGAAAGCATAACCGGCAGTATAGCAGCTAACTCTTTAAACCTAAATGAAACAACATGGCACATATGATTTACTTCTGAGAACTAAGCATTGTGTGCAGAGGTTTTGCGGCTATCTCCTTTCTTTCAGTTTTTGTGCTAACATTCCTATCTGTAAAACTAGCATGTACACTATAGGAAAGCATAACCGGCGGTATAGCAGCTAACTCTTTAAACCTACATGAAACAACATGGCACCTATCATTTACTTCTGAGAACTAAGCATTGTGTGCAGAGATTTTGCGGCTATCTCCTTTCTTTCAGTTTTTGTGCTAACATTCCTATCTGTAAAACTAGCTTTTACACTATAGGAAATCATAACCGGCGTTATAGCAGCTAACTCTTTAAACCTAAATGAAACAACATGGCACATATGATTTACTTCTGAGAACTAAGCATTGTGTGCAGAGATTTTTCAGTTTTCTCCTTTACTTCAGTTTTGGTGCTAACATTCCTATCTGTAAAACTAGCATTTACACTATACGAAAGCCTAACCGGCGGTATAGCAGCTACCTCTTTAAACCTAAATGAAACAACATGGCACATATGATTTACTTCTGAGAACTAAGGACTGTGTGCAGAGAGTTTTCAGCTATCTCATTTACTTCAGATTTTACGCTAACCTTCATATTTTTATACTCGCATTTACTATATAGGAAAGCATAACTGAGGGTATAGCAGCTAACTCTTTAAACCTAAATGAAACAACATGGCACATATGGTTTACTTCTGAAAACTAAGCATTGTGTGCAGAGATTTTGCGGCTATCTCCTTTCTTTCAATTTTTGTGCTAACATTCCTATCTGTAAAACTAGCATTTACACTATAGGAAAGCATAACCGGCGGTATAGCAGCTAACTCTTTAAACCTAAATGAAACAACATGGCACATATGATGTACTTCTGAGAACTAAGCATTGTGTGCAGAGATTTTGCGGCTATCTCGTTTCTTTCAGTTTTTGTGCTAACATTCCTATCTGTAAAACTAGCCTTTACACTATAGGAAATCCTAAACAGCGGTATAGCAGCTAACTCTTTAAACCTAAGTGAAACAACATGGCACATATGATTTACTTCTGAGAATTAAGCATTGTGTGCAGAGATTTTTCATTTATCTCCTTTACTTCAGTTTTGGGGCTAACATTCCTATGTGTAAAACTAGCATTTACACTATAGGAAAGCATAACCGGCGGTATAGCAGCTAACTCTTTAAACCTAAATGAAACAACATGGCACATATGATTTACTTCTGAGAACTAAGCATTGTGTGCAGAGATTTTGCGGCTATCTCCTTTCTTTCAGTTTTTGTGCTAACATTCCTATCTGTAAAACTAGCCTTTACACTATAGGAAATCCTAAACGGTGGTATAGCAGCTAACTCTTTAAACCTAAATCAAACAACATGGCACATATGATTTACTTCTGAGAATTAAGCATTGTGTGCAGAGATTTTTCAGTTATCTCCTTTAATTCAGTTTTGGTGCTGACATTCCTATCTGTAAAACTAGCATTTACACTATAAGAAAGCATAACCGGCGGTATAGCAGCTAACTCTTTAAACCTAAATGAAACAACATGGCACCTATCATTTACTTCTGAGAACTTAGAATTGTGTGCAGAGATTTTGCGGCTATCTCCTTTCTTTCAGTTTTTGTGCTAACATTCCTATCTGTAAAACTAGCTTTTACACTATAGGAAAGCCTTACCGGCGGTGTAGCAGCTACCTCTTTAAACCTAAATGAAACAACATGGCACATATGATTTACTTCTGAGAACTAACCAATGTGTGCAGAGATTTTTCAGTTATCTCCTTTACTTCAGTTTTGGTGCTAACATTCGTATGTGTAAAACTAGCCTTTACCCTATAGGAAAGCATAACCGGTGGTATAGCAGCTAACTCTTTAAACCTAAATGAAACAACATGGCACATATGGTTTACTTCTGAAAACTAAGCATTGTGTGCAGAAATTTTGCGGCTATCTCCTTTCTTTCAGTTTTTGTGCTAACATTCCTATCTGTAAAACTAGCATTTACACTATAGGAAAGCATAACCGGCGGTATAGCAGCTAACTCTTTAAACCTAAATGAAACAACATGGCACATATGATGTACTTCTGAGAACTAAGCATTGTGTGCAGAGATTTTGCGGCTATCTCCTTTCTTTCAGTTTTTGTGCTAACATTCCTATCTGTAAAACTAGCCTTTACACTATAGGAAATCCTAAACAGCGGTATAGCAGCTAACTCTTTAAACCTAAATGAAACAACATGGCACATATGATTTACTTCTGAGAATTAAGCATTGTGTGCAGAGATTTTTCAGTTATCTCCTTTACTTCAGTTTTGGGGCTAACATTCCTATGTGTAAAACTAGCATTGACACTATAGGAAAGCATAACCGGCGGTATAGCAGCTAACTCTTTAAACCTAAATGAAACAACATGGCACATATGATTTACTTCTGAGAACTAAGCATTGTGTGCAGAGATTTTGCGGCTATCTCCTTTCTTTCAGTTTTTGTGCTAACATTCCTATCTGTAAAACTAGCCTTTACACTATAGGAAATCCTAAACGGTGGTATAGCAGCTAACTCTTTAAACCTAAATGAAACAACATGGCACATATGATTTACTTCTGAGAATTAAGCATTGTGTGCAGAGATTTTTCAGTTATCTCCTTTACTTCAGTTTTGGTGCTGACATTCCTATCTGTAAAACTAGCATTTACCCTATAGGAAAGCATAACCGGCGGTATAGCAGCTAACTCTTTAAACCTAAATGAAACAACATGGCACCTATCATTTACTTCTGAGAACCTAGCATTGTGTGCAGAGATTTTGCAGCTATCTCCTTTCTTTCAGTTTTTGTGCTAACATTCCTATCTGTAAAACTAGCTTTTACACTATAGGAAAGCCTAACCGGCGGTATAGCAGCTACCTCTTTAAACCTAAATGAAACAACATGGCACATATGATTTACTTCTGAGAACTAAGCATTGTGTGCAGAGATTTTTCAGTTATGTACTTTACTTCAGTTTTGGGGCTAACATTCCTATGTGTAAAACTAGCCTTTACACTATAGGAAAGCATAACCGGCGGTATAGCAGCTAACTCTTTAAACCTAAATGAAACAACATGGCACATATGATTTACTTCTGTGAACTAAGCATTGTGTGCAGAGGTTTTGCGGCTATCGCCTTTCTTTCAGTTTTTGTGCTAACATTCCTATCTGTAAAACTAGCATTTACACTATAGGAAAGCCTAACGGGCAGTAGAGCAGCTAAATCTTTAAACCTAAATGAAACAAACATGGCACTTATGATTTACTTCTGAGAACTAAGCATTGTGTGCAGAGATTTTGCGGCTATCTCCTTTCTTTCAGTTTTTGTGCTAACATTCCTATCTGTAAAACTAGCTTTTACACTATAGGAAATCATAACCGGCGGTATAGCAGCTAACTCTTTAAACCTAAATGAAACAACATGGCACATATGATTTACTTCTGAGAACTAAGCATTGTGTGCAGAGATTTTTCAGTTTTCTCCTTTACTTCAGTTTTGGTGCTAACATTCATATTTTTATACTCGCATTTACTATATAGGAAAGCATAACTGAGGGTATAGCAGCTAACTCTTTAAACCTAAATGAAACAACATGGCACATATGGTTTACTTCTGAAAAATAAGCATTGTGTGCAGAGATTTTGGGGCTATCTCCTTTCTTTAAGTGTTTGTGCTAACATTCCTATCTGTAAAACTAGCTTTTACACTATAGGAAAGCATAACCGGCGGTATAGCAGCTAACACTTTAAACCTAAATGAAACAACATGGCATATATGATGTACTTCTGAGAACTAAGCATTGTGTGCAGAGATTTTGTGGCTATCGCCTTTCTTTCAGTTTTTGTGCTAACATTCCTATCTGTAAAACTAGCATTTACACTATAGGAAATCATAACCGGCGGTATAGCAGCTAACTCTTTAAACCTAAATGAAACAACATGGCACATATGATTTACTTCTGAGAACTAAGCATTGTGTGCAGAGATTTTTCAGTTTTCTCCTTTACTTCAGTTTTGGTGCTAACATTCATATTTTTATACTCGCATTTACTATATAGGAAAGCATAACTGAGGGTATAGCAGCTAACTCTTTAAACCTAAATGAAACAACATGGCACATATGCTTTACTTCTGAAAACTAAGCATTGTGTGCAGAGATTTTGTGGCTATCTCCTTTCTTTCAGTTTTTGTGCTAACATTCCTATCTGTAAAACTAGCATTTACACTATAGGAAAGCATAACCGGCGGTATAGCATCTAACTCTTTAAACCTAAATGAAACAACATGGCACATATGATTTACTTCTGAGAACTAAGCATTGTGAGCAGAGATTTTTCAGTTATCTCCTTTACTTCAGTTTTGGTGCTAACATTCCTATCTGTAAAACTAGCATTTACACTATAGGAAAGCATAACAGGCGGTATAGCAGATAACTCTTTAAATGTAAATGAAACAACATGGCACATATGATTTACTTCTGAGAACTAAGCATTGTGTGGAGTGGTTTTGCGGCTATCTCCTTTCTTTCAGTTTTTGTGCTAACATTCCTATCTTTAAAACTAGCGTTTACACTATAGGAAAGCCTAACGGGCAGTATAACAGCTAACTCTTTAAACCTAAATGAAACAACATGGTACTAATGATTTACTTCTGAGAACTAAGCATTGTGTGCAGAGATTATTCAGCTATCTCCTTTACTTCAGATTTTGTGCTAACATTCATATCTGTAAAACTAGCATTTACACTATAGGAAAGCATAACCGGCGGTATAGCAGCTAACTCTTTAAACCTAAATGAAACAACATGGCACCTATTATTTATTTCTGAGAACTTAGCATTGTGTGCAGAGATTTTGCGGCTATCTCCTTTCTTTCAGTTTTTGTGCTAACATTCCTATCTGTAAAACTAGCTTTTACACTATAGGAAAGCCTAACCGGCGGTATAGCAGCTACCTCTTTAAACCTAAATGAAACAACATGGCACATATGATTTACTTCTGAGAACTAAGCATTGTGTGCAGAGATTTTTCAGTTATCTACTTTACTTCAGTTTTGGGGCTAACATTCCTATGTGTAAAACTAGCCTTTACACTATAGGAAAGCATAACCGGCGGTATAGCAGCTAACTCTTTAAACCTAAATGAAACAACATGGCACATATGATTTACTTCTGTGAACTAAGCATTGTGTGCAGAGGTTTTGCGGCTATCGACTTTCTTTCAGTTTTTGTGCTAACATTCCTATCTGTAAAACTAGCATTTACACTATAGGAAAGCCTAACGGCCAGTAGAGCAGCTAAATCTTTAAACCTAAATGAAACAAACATGGCACTTATGATTTACTTCTGAGAACTAAGCATTGTGTGCAGAGATTTTGCGGCTATCTCCTTTCTTTCAGTTTTTGTGCTAACATTCCTATCTGTAAAACTAGCATTTACACTATAGGAAACCATAACCGGCGGTATAGCAGCTAACTCTTTAAACCTAAATGAAACAACATGGCACATATGATTTACTTCTGAGACCTAAGCATTGTGTGCAGAGATTTTTCAGTTATCTCCTTTACTTCAGTTTTGGTGCTAACATTCCTATCTGTAAAACTAGCATGTACACTATAGGAAAGCATAACCGGCGGTATAGCAGCTAACTCTTTAAACCTACATGAAACAACATGGCACCTATCATTTACTTCTGAGAACTAAGCATTGTGTGCAGAGATTTTGCGGCTATCTCCTTTCTTTCAGTTTTTGTGCTAACATTCCTATCTGTAAAACTAGCTTTTACACTATAGGAAATCATAACCGGCGGTATAGCAGCTAACTCTTTAAACCTAAATGAAACAACATGGCACATATGATTTACTTCTGAGAACTAAGCATTGTGTGCAGAGATTTTTCAGTTTTCTCCTTTACTTCAGTTTTGGTGCTAACATTCCTATCTGTAAAACTAGCATTTACACTATACGAAAGCCTAACCGGCGGTATAGCAGCTACCTCTTTAAACCTAAATGAAACAACATGGCACATATGATTTACTTCTGAGAACTAAGGACTGTGTGCAGAGAGTTTTCAGCTATCTCATTTACTTCAGATTTTACGCTAACCTTCATATTTTTATACTCGCATTTACTATATAGGAAAGCATAACTGAGGGTATAGCAGCTAACTCTTTAAACCTAAATGAAACAACATGGCACATATGGTTTACTTCTGAAAACTAAGCATTGTGTGCAGAGATTTTGCGGCTATCTCCTTTCTTTCAATTTTTGTGCTAACATTCCTATCTGTAAAACTAGCATTTACACTATAGGAAAGCATAACCGGCGGTATAGCAGCTAACTCTTTAAACCTAAATGAAACAACATGGCACATATGATGTACTTCTGAGAACTAAGCATTGTGTGCAGAGATTTTGCGGCTATCTCGTTTCTTTCAGTTTTTGTGCTAACATTCCTATCTGTAAAACTAGCCTTTACACTATAGGAAATCCTAAACAGCGGTATAGCAACTAACTCTTTAAACCTAAGTGAAACAACATGGCACATATGATTTACTTCTGAGAATTAAGCATTGTGTGCAGAGATTTTTCATTTATCTCCTTTACTTCAGTTTTGGGGCTAACATTCCTATGTGTAAAACTAGCATTTACACTATAGGAAAGCATAACCGGCGGTATAGCAGCTAACTCTTTAAACCTAAATGAAACAACATGGCACATATGATTTACTTCTGAGAACTAAGCATTGTGTGCAGAGATTTTGCGGCTATCTCCTTTCTTTCAGTTTTTGTGCTAACATTCCTATCTGTAAAACTAGCCTTTACACTATAGGAAATCCTAAACGGTGGTATAGCAGCTAACTCTTTAAACCTAAATGAAACAACATGGCACATATGATTTACTTCTGAGAATTAAGCATTGTGTGCAGAGATTTTTCAGTTATCTCCTTTAATTCAGTTTTGGTGCTGACATTCCTATCTGTAAAACTAGCATTTACACTATAAGAAAGCATAACCGGCGGTATAGCAGCTAACTCTTTAAACCTAAATGAAACAACATGGCACCTATCATTTACTTCTGAGAACTTAGAATTGTGTGCAGAGATTTTGCGGCTATCTCCTTTCTTTCAGTTTTTGTGCTAACATTCCTATCTGTAAAACTAGCTTTTACACTATAGGAAAGCCTTACCGGCGGTGTAGCAGCTACCTCTTTAAACCTAAATGAAACAACATGGCACATATGATTTACTTCTGAGAACTAACCAATGTGTGCAGAGATTTTTCAGTTATCTCCTTTACTTCAGTTTTGGTGCTAACATTCGTATGTGTAAAACTAGCCTTTACCCTATAGGAAAGCATAACCGGTGGGATAGCAGCTAACTCTTTAAACCTAAATGAAACAACATGGCACATATGGTTTACTTCTGAAAACTAAGCATTGTGTGCAGAAATTTTGCGGCTATCTCCTTTCTTTCAGTTTTTGTGCTAACATTCCTATCTGTAAAACTAGCATTTACACTATAGGAAAGCATAACCGGCGGTATAGCAGCTAACTCTTTAAACCTAAATGAAACAACATGGCACAGATGATGTACTTCTGAGAACTAAGCATTGTGTGCAGAGATTTTGCGGCTATCTCCTTTCTTTCAGTTTTTGTGCTAACATTCCTATCTGTAAAACTAGCCTTTACACTATAGGAAATCCTAAACAGCGGTATAGCAGCTAACTCTTTAAACCTAAATGAAACAACATGGCACATATGATTTACTTCTGAGAATTAAGCATTGTGTGCAGAGATTTTTCAGTTATCTCCTTTACTTCAGTTTTGGGGCTAACATTCCTATGTGTAAAACTAGCATTGACACTATAGGAAAGCATAACCGGCGGTATAGCAGCTAACTCTTTAAACCTAAATGAAACAACATGGCACATATGATTTACTTCTGAGAACTAAGCATTGTGTGCAGAGATTTTGCGGCTATCTCCTTTCTTTCAGTTTTTGTGCTAACATTCCTATCTGTAAAACTAGCCTTTACACTATAGGAAATCCTAAACGGTGGTATAGCAGCGAACTCTTTAAACCTAAATGAAACAACATGGCACATATGATTTACTTCTGAGAATTAAGCATTGTGTGCAGAGATTTTTCAGTTATCTCCTTTACTTCAGTTTTGGTGCTGACATTCCTATCTGTAAAACTAGCATTTACCCTATAGGAAAGCATAACCGGCGGTATAGCAGCTAACTCTTTAAACCTAAATGAAACAACATGGCACCTATCATTTACTTCTGAGAACGTAGCATTGTGTGCAGAGATTTTGCAGCTATCTCCTTTCTTTCAGTTTTTGTGCTAACATTCCTATCTGTAAAACTAGCTTTTACACTATAGGAAAGCCTAACCGGCGGTATAGCAGCTACCTCTTTAAACCTAAATGAAACAACATGGCACATATGATTTACTTCTGAGAACTAAGCATTGTGTGCAGAGATTTTTCAGTTATGTACTTTACTTCAGTTTTGGGGCTAACATTCCTATGTGTAAAACTAGCCTTTACACTATAGGAAAGCATAACCGGCGGTATAGCAGCTAACTCTTTAAACCTAAATGAAACAACATGGCACATATGATTTACTTCTGTGAACTAAGCATTGTGTGCAGAGGTTTTGCGGCTATCGCCTTTCTTTCAGTTTTTGTGCTAACATTCCTATCTGTAAAACTAGCATTTACACTATAGGAAAGCCTAACGGGCAGTAGAGCAGCTAAATCTTTAAACCTAAATGAAACAAACATGGCACTTATGATTTACTTCTGAGAACTAAGCATTGTGTGCAGAGATTTTGCGGCTATCTCCTTTCTTTCAGTTTTTGTGCTTACATTCCTATCTGTAAAACTAGCATTTACACTATAGGAAACCATAACCGGCGGTATAGCAGCTAACTCTTTAAACCTAAATGAAACAACATGGCACATATGATTTACTTCTGAGACCTAAGCATTGTGTGCAGAGATTTTTCAGTTATCTCCTTTACTTCAGTTTTGGTGCTAACATTCCTATGTGTAAAACTAGCCTTTACACTATAGGAAAGCATAACCGGCGGTATAGCAGCTAACTCTTTAAACCTAAATGAAACAACATGGCACATATGGTTTACTTCTGAGAACTAAGCATTGTGTGCAGAGATTTTGCGGCTATCTCTTTTCTTTCAGTTGTTGTGCTAACATTCCTATCTGTAAAACTAGCATTTACACTATAGGAAAGCATAACCGGCAGTATAGCAGCTAACTCTTTAAACCTAAATGAAACAACATGGCACATATGATTTACTTCTGAGAACTAAGCATTGTGTGCAGAGGTTTTGCGGCTATCTCCTTTCTTTCAGTTTTTGTGCTAACATTCCTATCTGTAAAACTAGCATGTACACTATAGGAAAGCATAACCGGCGGTATAGCAGCTAACTCTTTAAACCTACATGAAACAACATGGCACCTATCATTTACTTCTGAGAACTAAGCATTGTGTGCAGAGATTTTGCGGCTATCTCCTTTCTTTCAGTTTTTGTGCTAACATTCCTATCTGTAAAACTAGCTTTTACACTATAGGAAATCATAACCGGCGGTATAGCAGCTAACTCTTTAAACCTAAATGAAACAACATGGCACATATGATTTACTTCTGAGAACTAAGCATTGTGTGCAGAGATTTTTCAGTTTTCTCCTTTACTTCAGTTTTGGTGCTAACATTCCTATCTGTAAAACTAGCATTTACACTATAGGAAAGCCTAACCGGCGGTATAGCAGCTACCTCTTTAAACCTAAATGAAACAACATGGCACATATGATTTACTTCTGAGAACTAAGGACTGTGTGCAGAGAGTTTTCAGCTATCTCCTTTACTTCAGATTTTGCGCTAACCTTCATATTTTTATACTCGCATTTACTATATAGGAAAGCATAACTGAGGGTATAGCAGCTAACTCTTTAAACCTAAATGAAACAACATGGCACATATGGTTTACTTCTGAAAACTAAGCATTGTGTGCAGAGATTTTGCGGCTATCTCCTTTCTTTCAGTTTTTGTGCTAACATTCCTATCTGTAAAACTAGCATTTACACTATAGGAAAGCATAACCGGCGGTATAGCAGCTAACTCTTTAAACCTAAATGAAACAACATGGCACATATGATGTACTTCTGAGAACTAAGCATTGTGTGCAGAGATTTTGCGGCTATCTCGTTTCTTTCAGTTTTTGTGCTAACATTCCTATCTGTAAAACTAGCCTTTACACTATAGGAAATCCTAAACAGCGGTATAGCAGCTAACTCTTTAAACCTAAATGAAACAACATGGCACATATGATTTACTTCTGAGAATTAAGCATTGTGTGCAGAGATTTTTCAGTTATCTCCTTTACTTCAGTTTTGGGGCTAACATTCCTATGTGTAAAACTAGCATTTACACTATAGGAAAGCATAACCGGCGGTATAGCAGCTAACTCTTTAAACCTAAATGAAACAACATGGCACATATGATTTACTTCTGAGAATTAAGCATTGTGTGCAGAGATTTTTCAGTTATCTCCTTTAATTCAGTTTTGGTGCTGACATTCTATCTGTAAAACTAGCATTTACACTATAAGAAAGCATAACCGGCGGTATAGCAGCTAACTCTTTAAACCTAAATGAAACAACATGGCACCTATCATTTACTTCTGAGAACTTAGCATTGTGTGCAGAGATTTTGCGGCTATCTCCTTTCTTTCAGTTTTTGTGCTAACATTCCTATCTGTAAAACTAGTTTTTACACTATAGGAAAGCCTAACCGGCGGTGCAGCAGCTACCTCTTTAAACCTAAATGAAACAACATGGCACATATGATTTACTTCTGAGAACTAACCAATGTGTGCAGAGATTTTTCAGTTATCTCCTTTACTTCAGTTTTGGTGCTAACATTCGTATGTGTAAAACTAGCCTTTACACTATAGGAAAGCATAACCGGTGGTATAGCAGCTAACTCTTTAAACCTAAATGAAACAACATGGCACATATGGTTTACTTCTGAAAACTAAGCATTGTGTGCAGAGATTTTGCGGCTATCTCCTTTCTTTCAGTTTTTGTGCTAACATTCCTATCTGTAAAACTAGCATTTACACTATAGGAAAGCATAACCGGCGGTATAGCAGCTAACTCTTTAAACCTAAATGAAACAACATGGCACATATGATGTACTTCTGAGAACTAAGCATTGTGTGCAGAGATTTTGCGGCTATCTCTTTTCTTTCAGTTTTTGTGCTAACATTCCTATCTGTAAAACTAGCATTTACACTATAGGAAAGCATAACCGGCAGTATAGCAGCTAACTCTTTAAACCTAAATGAAACAACATGGCACATATGATTTACTTCTGAGAACTAAGCATTGTGTGCAGAGGTTTTGCGGCTATCTCCTTTCTTTCAGTTTTTGTGCTAACATTCCTATCTGTAAAACTAGCATGTACACTATAGGAAAGCATAACCGGCGGTATAGCAGCTAACTCTTTAAACCTACATGAAACAACATGGCACCTATCATTTACTTCTGAGAACTAAGCATTGTGTGCAGAGATTTTGCGGCTATCTCCTTTCTTTCAGTTTTTGTGCTAACATTCCTATCTGTAAAACTAGCTTTTACACTATAGGAAATCATAACCGGCGGTATAGCAGCTAACTCTTTAAACCTAAATGAAACAACATGGCACATATGATTTACTTCTGAGAACTAAGCATTGTTTGCAGAGATTTTTCAGTTTTCTCCTTTACTTCAGTTTTGGTGCTAACATTCCTATCTGTAAAACTAGCATTTACACTATACGAAAGCCTAACCGGCGGTATAGCAGCTACCTCTTTAAACCTAAATGAAACAACATGGCACATATGATTTACTTCTGAGAACTAAGGACTGTGTGCAGAGAGTTTTCAGCTATCTCATTTACTTCAGATTTTACGCTAACCTTCATATTTTTATACTCGCATTTACTATATAGGAAAGCATAACTGAGGGTATAGCAGCTAACTCTTTAAACCTAAATGAAACAACATGGCACATATGGTTTACTTCTGAAAACTAAGCATTGTGTGCAGAGATTTTGCGGCTATCTCCTTTCTTTCAATTTTTGTGCTAACATTCCTATCTGTAAAACTAGCATTTACACTATAGGAAAGCATAACCGGCGTTATAGCAGCTAACTCTTTAAACCTAAATGAAACAACATGGCACATATGATGTACTTCTGAGAACTAAGCATTGTGTGCAGAGATTTTGCGGCTATCTCGTTTCTTTCAGTTTTTGTGCTAACATTCCTATCTGTAAAACTAGCCTTTACACTATAGGAAATCCTAAACAGCGGTATAGCAGCTAACTCTTTAAACCTAAGTGAAACAACATGGCACATATGATTTACTTCTGAGAATTAAGCATTGTGTGCAGAGATTTTTCATTTATCTCCTTTACTTCAGTTTTGGGGCTAACATTCCTATGTGTAAAACTAGCATTTACACTATAGGAAAGCATAACCGGCGGTATAGCAGCTAACTCTTTAAACCTAAATGAAACAACATGGCACATATGATTTACTTCTGAGAACTAAGCATTGTGTGCAGAGATTTTGCGGCTATCTCCTTTCTTTCAGTTTTTGTGCTAACATTCCTATCTGTAAAACTAGCCTTTACACTATAGGAAATCCTAAACGGTGGTATAGCAGCTAACTCTTTAAACCTAAATGAAACAACATGGCACATATGATTTACTTCTGAGAATTAAGCATTGTGTGCAGAGATTTTTCAGTTATCTCCTTTAATTCAGTTTTGGTGCTGACATTCCTATCTGTAAAACTAGCATTTACACTATAAGAAAGCATAACCGGCGGTATAGCAGCTAACTCTTTAAACCTAAATGAAACAACATGGCACCTATCATTTACTTCTGAGAACTTAGAATTGTGTGCAGAGATTTTGCGGCTATCTCCTTTCTTTCAGTTTTTGTGCTAACATTCCTATCTGTAAAACTAGCTTTTACACTATAGGAAAGCCTTACCGGCGGTGTAGCAGCTACCTCTTTAAACCTAAATGAAACAACATGGCACATATGATTTACTTCTGAGAACTAACCAATGTGTGCAGAGATTTTTCAGTTATCTCCTTTACTTCAGTTTTGGTGCTAACATTCGTATGTGTAAAACTAGCCTTTACCCTATAGGAAAGCATAACCGGTGGGATAGCAGCTAACTCTTTAAACCTAAATGAAACAACATGGCACATATGGTTTACTTCTGAAAACTAAGCATTGTGTGCAGAAATTTTGCGGCTATCTCCTTTCTTTCAGTTTTTGTGCTAACATTCCTATCTGTAAAACTAGCATTTACACTATAGGAAAGCATAACCGGCGGTATAGCAGCTAACTCTTTAAACCTAAATGAAACAACATGGCACATATGATGTACTTCTGAGAACTAAGCATTGTGTGCAGAGATTTTGCGGCTATCTCCTTTCTTTCAGTTTTTGTGCTAACATTCCTATCTGTAAAACTAGCCTTTACACTATAGGAAATCCTAAACAGCGGTATAGCAGCTAACTCTTTAAACCTAAATGAAACAACATGGCACATATGATTTACTTCTGAGAATTAAGCATTGTGTGCAGAGATTTTTCAGTTATCTCCTTTACTTCAGTTTTGGGGCTAACATTCCTATGTGTAAAACTAGCATTGACACTATAGGAAAGCATAACCGGCGGTATAGCAGCTAACTCTTTAAACCTAAATGAAACAACATGGCACATATGATTTACTTCTGAGAACTAAGCATTGTGTGCAGAGATTTTGCGGCTATCTCCTTTCTTTCAGTTTTTGTGCTAACATTCCTATCTGTAAAACTAGCCTTTACACTATAGGAAATCCTAAACGGTGGTATAGCAGCGAACTCTTTAAACCTAAATGAAACAACATGGCACATATGATTTACTTCTGAGAATTAAGCATTGTGTGCAGAGATTTTTCAGTTATCTCCTTTACTTCAGTTTTGGTGCTGACATTCCTATCTGTAAAACTAGCATTTACCCTATAGGAAAGCATAACCGGCGGTATAGCAGCTAACTCTTTAAACCTAAATGAAACAACATGGCACCTATCATTTACTTCTGAGAACGTAGCATTGTGTGCAGAGATTTTGCAGCTATCTCCTTTCTTTCAGTTTTTGTGCTAACATTCCTATCTGTAAAACTAGCTTTTACACTATAGGAAAGCCTAACTGGCGGTATAGCAGCTACCTCTTTAAACCTAAATGAAACAACATGGCACATATGATTTACTTCTGAGAACTAAGCATTGTGTGCAGAGATTTTTCAGTTATGTACTTTACTTCAGTTTTGGGGCTAACATTCCTATGTGTAAAACTAGCCTTTACACTATAGGAAAGCATAACCGGCGGTATAGCAGCTAACTCTTTAAACCTAAATGAAACAACATGGCACATATGATTTACTTCTGTGAACTAAGCATTGTGTGCAGAGGTTTTGCGGCTATCGCCTTTCTTTCAGTTTTTGTGCTAACATTCCTATCTGTAAAACTAGCATTTACACTATAGGAAAGCCTAACGGGCAGTAGAGCAGCTAAATCTTTAAACCTAAATGAAACAAACATGGCACTTATGATTTACTTCTGAGAACTAAGCATTGTGTGCAGAGATTTTGCGGCTATCTCCTTTCTTTCAGTTTTTGTGCTTACATTCCTATCTGTAAAACTAGCATTTACACTATAGGAAACCATAACCGGCGGTATAGCAGCTAACTCTTTAAACCTAAATGAAACAACATGGCACATATGATTTACTTCTGAGACCTAAGCATTGTGTGCAGAGATTTTTCAGTTATCTCCTTTACTTCAGTTTTGGTGCTAACATTCCTATGTGTAAAACTAGCCTTTACACTATAGGAAAGCATAACCGGCGGTATAGCAGCTAACTCTTTAAACCTAAATGAAACAACATGGCACATATGGTTTACTTCTGAGAACTAAGCATTGTGTGCAGAGATTTTGCGGCTATCTCTTTTCTTTCAGTTGTTGTGCTAACATTCCTATCTGTAAAACTAGCATTTACACTATAGGAAAGCATAACCGGCAGTATAGCAGCTAACTCTTTAAACCTAAATGAAACAACATGGCACATATGATTTACTTCTGAGAACTAAGCATTGTGTGCAGAGGTTTTGCGGCTATCTCCTTTCTTTCAGTTTTTGTGCTAACATTCCTATCTGTAAAACTAGCATGTACACTATAGGAAAGCATAACCGGCGGTATAGCAGCTAACTCTTTAAACCTACATGAAACAACATGGCACCTATCATTTACTTCTGAGAACTAAGCATTGTGTGCAGAGATTTTGCGGCTATCTCCTTTCTTTCAGTTTTTGTGCTAACATTCCTATCTGTAAAACTAGCTTTTACACTATAGGAAATCATAACCGGCGGTATAGCAGCTAACTCTTTAAACCTAAATGAAACAACATGGCACATATGATTTACTTCTGAGAACTAAGCATTGTGTGCAGAGATTTTTTCAGTTTTCTCCTTTACTTCAGTTTTGGTGCTAACATTCCTATCTGTAAAACTAGCATTTACACTATAGGAAAGCCTAACCGGCGGTATAGCAGCTACCTCTTTAAACCTAAATGAAACAACATGGCACATATGATTTACTTCTGAGAACTAAGGACTGTGTGCAGAGAGTTTTCAGCTATCTCCTTTACTTCAGATTTTGCGCTAACCTTCATATTTTTATACTCGCATTTACTATATAGGAAAGCATAACTGAGGGTATAGCAGCTAACTCTTTAAACCTAAATGAAACAACATGGCACATATGGTTTACTTCTGAAAACTAAGCATTGTGTGCAGAGATTTTGCGGCTATCTCCTTTCTTTCAGTTTTTGTGCTAACATTCCTATCTGTAAAACTAGCATTTACACTATAGGAAAGCATAACCGGCGGTATAGCAGCTAACTCTTTAAACCTAAATGAAACAACATGGCACATATGATGTACTTCTGAGAACTAAGCATTGTGTGCAAAGATTTTGCGGCTATCTCGTTTCTTTCAGTTTTTGTGCTAACATTCCTATCTGTAAAACTAGCCTTTACACTATAGGAAATCCTAAACAGCGGTATAGCAGCTAACTCTTTAAACCTAAATGAAACAACATGGCACATATGATTTACTTCTGAGAATTAAGCATTGTGTGCAGAGATTTTTCAGTTATCTCCTTTACTTCAGTTTTGGGGCTAACATTCCTATGTGTAAAACTAGCATTTACACTATAGGAAAGCAT
This sequence comes from Dasypus novemcinctus, assembly GCF_030445035.2. NCBI lineage: Eukaryota > Metazoa > Chordata > Mammalia > Cingulata > Dasypodidae > Dasypus > Dasypus novemcinctus. The sequence goes on from NW_026688201.1 coordinate 47,242, forward strand.
AACCGGCGGTATAGCAGCTAACTCTTTAAACCTAAATGAAACAACATGGCACATATGATTTACTTCTGAGAATTAAGCATTGTGTGCAGAGATTTTTCAGTTATCTCCTTTAATTCAGTTTTGGTGCTGACATTCTATCTGTAAAACTAGCATTTACACTATAAGAAAGCATAACCGGCGGTATAGCAGCTAACTCTTTAAACCTAAATGAAACAACATGGCACCTATCATTTACTTCTGAGAACTTAGCATTGTGTGCAGAGATTTTGCGGCTATCTCCTTTCTTTCAGTTTTTGTGCTAACATTCCTATCTGTAAAACTAGTTTTTACACTATAGGAAAGCCTAACCGGCGGTGCAGCAGCTACCTCTTTAAACCTAAATGAAACAACATGGCACATATGATTTACTTCTGAGAACTAACCAATGTGTGCAGAGATTTTTCAGTTATCTCCTTTACTTCAGTTTTGGTGCTAACATTCGTATGTGTAAAACTAGCCTTTACACTATAGGAAAGCATAACCGGTGGTATAGCAGCTAACTCTTTAAACCTAAATGAAACAACATGGCACATATGGTTTACTTCTGAAAACTAAGCATTGTGTGCAGAGATTTTGCGGCTATCTCCTTTCTTTCAGTTTTTGTGCTAACATTCCTATCTGTAAAACTAGCATTTACACTATAGGAAAGCATAACCGGCGGTATAGCAGCTAACTCTTTAAACCTAAATGAAACAACATGGCACATATGATGTACTTCTGAGAACTAAGCATTGTGTGCAGAGATTTTGCGGCTATCTCGTTTCTTTCAGTTTTTGTGCTAACATTCCTATCTGTAAAACTAGCCTTTACACTATAGGAAATCCTAAACAGCGGTATAGCAGCTAACTCTTTAAACCTAAATGAAACAACATGGCACATATGATTTACTTCTGAGAACTAACCAATGTGTGCAGAGATTTTTCAGTTATCTCCTTTACTTCAGTTTTGGTGCTAACATTCGTATGTGTAAAACTAGCCTTTACCCTATAGGAAAGCATAACCGGTGGGATAGCAGCTAACTCTTTAAACCTAAATGAAACAACATGGCACATATGGTTTACTTCTGAAAACTAAGCATTGTGTGCAGAAATTTTGCGGCTATCTCCTTTCTTTCAGTTTTTGTGCTAACATTCCTATCTGTAAAACTAGCATTTACACTATAGGAAAGCATAACCGGCGGTATAGCAGCTAACTCTTTAAACCTAAATGAAACAACATGGCACATATGATGTACTTCTGAGAACTAAGCATTGTGTGCAGAGATTTTGCGGCTATCTCCTTTCTTTCAGTTTTTGTGCTAACATTCCTATCTGTAAAACTAGCCTTTACACTATAGGAAATCCTAAACAGCGGTATAGCAGCTAACTCTTTAAACCTAAATGAAACAACATGGCACATATGATTTACTTCTGAGAATTAAGCATTGTGTGCAGAGATTTTTCAGTTATCTCCTTTACTTCAGTTTTGGGGCTAACATTCCTATGTGTAAAACTAGCATTGACACTATAGGAAAGCATAACCGGCGGTATAGCAGCTAACTCTTTAAACCTAAATGAAACAACATGGCACATATGATTTACTTCTGAGAACTAAGCATTGTGTGCAGAGATTTTGCGGCTATCTCCTTTCTTTCAGTTTTTGTGCTAACATTCCTATCTGTAAAACTAGCCTTTACACTATAGGAAATCCTAAACGGTGGTATAGCAGCGAACTCTTTAAACCTAAATGAAACAACATGGCACATATGATTTACTTCTGAGAATTAAGCATTGTGTGCAGAGATTTTTCAGTTATCTCCTTTACTTCAGTTTTGGTGCTGACATTCCTATCTGTAAAACTAGCATTTACCCTATAGGAAAGCATAACCGGCGGTATAGCAGCTAACTCTTTAAACCTAAATGAAACAACATGGCACCTATCATTTACTTCTGAGAACGTAGCATTGTGTGCAGAGATTTTGCAGCTATCTCCTTTCTTTCAGTTTTTGTGCTAACATTCCTATCTGTAAAACTAGCTTTTACACTATAGGAAAGCCTAACCGGCGGTATAGCAGCTACCTCTTTAAACCTAAATGAAACAACATGGCACATATGATTTACTTCTGAGAACTAAGCATTGTGTGCAGAGATTTTTCAGTTATGTACTTTACTTCAGTTTTGGGGCTAACATTCCTATGTGTAAAACTAGCCTTTACACTATAGGAAAGCATAACCGGCGGTATAGCAGCTAACTCTTTAAACCTAAATGAAACAACATGGCACATATGATTTACTTCTGTGAACTAAGCATTGTGTGCAGAGGTTTTGCGGCTATCGCCTTTCTTTCAGTTTTTGTGCTAACATTCCTATCTGTAAAACTAGCATTTACACTATAGGAAAGCCTAACGGGCAGTAGAGCAGCTAAATCTTTAAACCTAAATGAAACAAACATGGCACTTATGATTTACTTCTGAGAACTAAGCATTGTGTGCAGAGATTTTGCGGCTATCTCCTTTCTTTCAGTTTTTGTGCTTACATTCCTATCTGTAAAACTAGCATTTACACTATAGGAAACCATAACCGGCGGTATAGCAGCTAACTCTTTAAACCTAAATGAAACAACATGGCACATATGATTTACTTCTGAGACCTCCTAAGCATTGTGTGCAGAGATTTTTCAGTTATCTCCTTTACTTCAGTTTTGGTGCTAACATTCCTATGTGTAAAACTAGCCTTTACACTATAGGAAAGCATAACCGGCGGTATAGCAGCTAACTCTTTAAACCTAAATGAAACAACATGGCACATATGGTTTACTTCTGAGAACTAAGCATTGTGTGCAGAGATTTTGCGGCTATCTCTTTTCTTTCAGTTGTTGTGCTAACATTCCTATCTGTAAAACTAGCATTTACACTATAGGAAAGCATAACCGGCAGTATAGCAGCTAACTCTTTAAACCTAAATGAAACAACATGGCACATATGATTTACTTCTGAGAACTAAGCATTGTGTGCAGAGGTTTTGCGGCTATCTCCTTTCTTTCAGTTTTTGTGCTAACATTCCTATCTGTAAAACTAGCATGTACACTATAGGAAAGCATAACCGGCGGTATAGCAGCTAACTCTTTAAACCTACATGAAACAACATGGCACCTATCATTTACTTCTGAGAACTAAGCATTGTGTGCAGAGATTTTGCGGCTATCTCCTTTCTTTCAGTTTTTGTGCTAACATTCCTATCTGTAAAACTAGCTTTTACACTATAGGAAATCATAACCGGCGGTATAGCAGCTAACTCTTTAAACCTAAATGAAACAACATGGCACATATGATTTACTTCTGAGAACTAAGCATTGTGTGCAGAGATTTTTCAGTTTTCTCCTTTACTTCAGTTTTGGTGCTAACATTCCTATCTGTAAAACTAGCATTTACACTATAGGAAAGCCTAACCGGCGGTATAGCAGCTACCTCTTTAAACCTAAATGAAACAACATGGCACATATGATTTACTTCTGAGAACTAAGGACTGTGTGCAGAGAGTTTTCAGCTATCTCCTTTACTTCAGATTTTGCGCTAACCTTCATATTTTTATACTCGCATTTACTATATAGGAAAGCATAACTGAGGGTATAGCAGCTAACTCTTTAAACCTAAATGAAACAACATGGCACATATGGTTTACTTCTGAAAACTAAGCATTGTGTGCAGAGATTTTGCGGCTATCTCCTTTCTTTCAGTTTTTGTGCTAACATTCCTATCTGTAAAACTAGCATTTACACTATAGGAAAGCATAACCGGCGGTATAGCAGCTAACTCTTTAAACCTAAATGAAACAACATGGCACATATGATGTACTTCTGAGAACTAAGCATTGTGTGCAGAGATTTTGCGGCTATCTCGTTTTCTTTCAGTTTTTGTGCTAACATTCCTATCTGTAAAACTAGCCTTTACACTATAGGAAATCCTAAACAGCGGTATAGCAGCTAACTCTTTAAACCTAAATGAAACAACATGGCACATATGATTTACTTCTGAGAATTAAGCATTGTGTGCAGAGATTTTTCAGTTATCTCCTTTACTTCAGTTTTGGGGCTAACATTCCTATGTGTAAAACTAGCATTTACACTATAGGAAAGCATAACCGGCGGCTATAGCAGCTAACTCTTTAACCTAAATGAAACAACATGGCACATATGATTTACTTCTGAGAACTAAGCATTGTGTGCAGAGATTTTGCGGCTATCTCCTTTCTTTCAGTTTTTGTGCTAACATTCCTATCTGTAAAACTAGCCTTTACACTATAGGAAATCCTAAACGGTGGTATAGCAGCTAACTCTTTAAACCTAAATGAAACAACATGGCACATATGATTTACTTCTGAGAATTAAGCATTGTGTGCAGAGATTTTTCAGTTATCTCCTTTTAATTCAGTTTTGGTGCTGACATTCTATCTGTAAAACTAGCATTTACACTATAAGAAAGCATAACCGGCGGTATAGCAGCTAACTCTTTAAACCTAAATGAAACAACATGGCACCTATCATTTACTTCTGAGAACTTAGCATTGTGTGCAGAGATTTTGCGGCTATCTCCTTTCTTTCAGTTTTTGTGCTAACATTCCTATCTGTAAAACTAGTTTTTACACTATAGGAAAGCCTAACCGGCGGTGCAGCAGCTACCTCTTTAAACCTAAATGAAACAACATGGCACATATGATTTACTTCTGAGAACTAACCAATGTGTGCAGAGATTTTTCAGTTATCTCCTTTACTTCAGTTTTGGTGCTAACATTCGTATTTGTAAAACTAGCCTTTACACTATAGGAAAGCATAACCGGTGGTATAGCAGCTAACTCTTTAAACCTAAATGAAACAACATGGCACATATGGTTTACTTCTGAAAACTAAGCATTGTGTGCAGAGATTTTGCGGCTATCTCCTTTCTTTCAGTTTTTGTGCTAACATTCCTATCTGTAAAACTAGCATTTACACTATAGGAAAGCATAACCGGCGGTATAGCAGCTAACTCTTTAAACCTAAATGAAACAACATGGGCACATATGATGTAGTTCTGAGAACTAAGCATTGTGTGCAGAGATTTTGCGGCTATCTCGTTTCTTTCAGTTTTTGTGCTAACATTCCTATCTGTAAAACTAGCCTTTACACTATAGGAAATCCTAAACAGCGGTATAGCAGCTAACTCTTTAAACCTAAATGAAACAACATGGCACATATGATTTACTTCTGAGAACTAACCAATGTGTGCAGAGATTTTTCAGTTATCTCCTTTACTTCAGTTTTGGTGGCTAACATTCGTATGTGTAAAACTAGCCTTTACCCTATAGGAAAGCATAACCGGTGGGGATAGCAGCTAACTCTTTAAACCTAAATGAAACAACATGGCACATATGGTTTACTTCTGAAAACTAAGCATTGTGTGCAGAAATTTTGCGGCTATCTCCTTTCTTTCAGTTTTTGTGCTAACATTCCTATCTGTAAAACTAGCATTTACACTATAGGAAAGCATAACCGGCGGTATAGCAGCTAACTCTTTAAACCTAAATGAAACAACATGGCACATATGATGTACTTCTGAGAACTAAGCATTGTGTGCAGAGATTTTGCGGCTATCTCCTTTCTTTCAGTTTTTCTGCTAACATTCCTATCTGTAAAACTAGCCTTACACTATAGGAAATCCTAAACAGCGGTATAGCAGCTAACTCTTTAAACCTAAATGAAACAACATGGCACATATGATTTACTTCTGAGAATAGCATTGTGTGCAGAGATTTTTCAGTTATCTCCTTTACTTCAGTTTTGGGGCTAACATTCCTATGTGTAAAACTAGCATTGACACTATAGGAAAGCATAACCGGCGGTATAGCAGCTAACTCTTTAAACCTAAATGAAACAACATGGCACATATGATTTACTTCTGAGAACTAAGCATTGTGTGCAGAGATTTTGCGGCTATCTCCTTTCTTTCAGTTTTTGTGCTAACATTCCTATCTGTAAAACTAGCCTTTACACTATAGGAAATCCTAAACGGTGGTATAGCAGCGAACTCTTTAAACCTAAATGAAACAACATGGCACATATGATTTACTTCTGAGAATTAAGCATTGTGTGCAGAGATTTTTCAGTTATCTCCTTTACTTCAGTTTTGGTGCTGACATTCCTATCTGTAAAACTAGCATTTACCCTATAGGAAAGCATAACCGGCGGTATAGCAGCTAACTCTTTAAACCTAAATGAAACAACATGGCACCTATCATTTACTTCTGAGAACGTAGCATTGTGTGCAGAGATTTTGCAGCTATCTCCTTTCTTTCAGTTTTTGTGCTAACATTCCTATCTGTAAAACTAGCTTTTACACTATAGGAAAGCCTAACCGGCGGTATAGCAGCTACCTCTTTAAACCTAAATGAAACAACATGGCACATATGATTTACTTCTGAGAACTAAGCATTGTGTGCAGAGATTTTTCAGTTATGTACTTTACTTCAGTTTTGGGGCTAACATTCCTATGTGTAAAACTAGCCTTTACACTATAGGAAAGCATAACCGGCGGTATAGCAGCTAACTCTTTAAACCTAAATGAAACAACATGGCACATATGATTTACTTCTGTGAACTAAGCATTGTGTGCAGAGGTTTTGCGGCTATCGCCTTTCTTTCAGTTTTTGTGCTAACATTCCTATCTGTAAAACTAGCATTTACACTATAGGAAAGCCTAACGGGCAGTAGAGCAGCTAAATCTTTAAACCTAAATGAAACAAACATGGCACTTATGATTTACTTCTGAGAACTAAGCATTGTGTGCAGAGATTTTGCGGCTATCTCCTTTCTTTCAGTTTTTGTGCTTACATTCCTATCTGTAAAACTAGCATTTACACTATAGGAAACCATAACCGGCGGTATAGCAGCTAACTCTTTAAACCTAAATGAAACAACATGGCACATATGATTTACTTCTGAGACCTAAGCATTGTGTGCAGAGATTTTTCAGTTATCTCCTTTACTTCAGTTTTGGTGCTAACATTCCTATGTGTAAAACTAGCCTTTACACTATAGGAAAGCATAACCGGCGGTATAGCAGCTAACTCTTTAAACCTAAATGAAACAACATGGCACATATGGTTTACTTCTGAGAACTAAGCATTGTGTGCAGAGATTTTGCGGCTATCTCTTTTCTTTCAGTTGTTGTGCTAACATTCCTATCTGTAAAACTAGCATTTACACTATAGGAAAGCATAACCGGCAGTATAGCAGCTAACTCTTTAAACCTAAATGAAACAACATGGCACATATGATTTACTTCTGAGAACTAAGCATTGTGTGCAGAGGTTTTGCGGCTATCTCCTTTCTTTCAGTTTTTGTGCTAACATTCCTATCTGTAAAACTAGCATGTACACTATAGGAAAGCATAACCGGCGGTATAGCAGCTAACTCTTTAAACCTACATGAAACAACATGGCACCTATCATTTACTTCTGAGAACTAAGCATTGTGTGCAGAGATTTTGCGGCTATCTCCTTTCTTTCAGTTTTTGTGCTAACATTCCTATCTGTAAAACTAGCTTTTACACTATAGGAAATCATAACCGGCGGTATAGCAGCTAACTCTTTAAACCTAAATGAAACAACATGGCACATATGATTTACTTCTGAGAACTAAGCATTGTGTGCAGAGATTTTTCAGTTTTCTCCTTTACTTCAGTTTTGGTGCTAACATTCCTATCTGTAAAACTAGCATTTACACTATAGGAAAGCCTAACTGGCGGTATAGCAGCTACCTCTTTAAACCTAAATGAAACAACATGGCACATATGATTTACTTCTGAGAACTAAGGACTGTGTGCAGAGAGTTTTCAGCTATCTCCTTTACTTCAGATTTTGCGCTAACCTTCATATTTTTATACTCGCATTTACAATATAGGAAAGCATAACTGAGGGTATAGCAGCTAACTCTTTAAACCTAAATGAAACAACATGGCACATATGGTTTACTTCTGAAAACTAAGCATTGTGTGCAGAGATTTTGCGGCTATCTCCTTTCTTTCAGTTTTTGTGCTAACATTCCTATCTGTAAAACTAGCATTTACACTATAGGAAAGCATAACCGGCGGTATAGCAGCTAACTCTTTAAACCTAAATGAAACAACATGGCACATATGATGTACTTCTGAGAACTAAGCATTGTGTGCAGAGATTTTGCGGCTATCTCGTTTCTTTCAGTTTTTGTGCTAACATTCCTATCTGTAAAACTAGCCTTTACACTATAGGAAATCCTAAACAGCGGTATAGCAGCTAACTCTTTAAACCTAAATGAAACAACATGGCACATATGATTTACTTCTGAGAATTAAGCATTGTGTGCAGAGATTTTTCAGTTATCTCCTTTACTTCAGTTTTGGGGCTAACATTCCTATGTGTAAAACTAGCATTTACACTATAGGAAAGCATAACCGGCGGTATAGCAGCTAACTCTTTAAACCTAAATGAAACAACATGGCACATATGATTTACTTCTGAGAACTAAGCATTGTGTGCAGAGATTTTGCGGCTATCTCCTTTCTTTCAGTTTTTGTGCTAACATTCCTATCTGTAAAACTAGCCTTTACACTATAGGAAATCCTAAACGGTGGTATAGCAGCTAACTCTTTAAACCTAAATGAAACAACATGGCACATATGATTTACTTCTGAGAATTAAGCATTGTGTGCAGAGATTTTTCAGTTATCTCCTTTAATTCAGTTTTGGTGCTGACATTCTATCTGTAAAACTAGCATTTACACTATAAGAAAGCATAACCGGCGGTATAGCAGCTAACTCTTTAAACCTAAATGAAACAACATGGCACCTATCATTTACTTCTGAGAACTTAGCATTGTGTGCAGAGATTTTGCGGCTATCTCCTTTCTTTCAGTTTTTGTGCTAACATTCCTATCTGTAAAACTAGTTTTTACACTATAGGAAAGCCTAACCGGCGGTGCAGCAGCTACCTCTTTAAACCTAAATGAAACAACATGGCACATATGATTTACTTCTGAGAACTAACCAATGTGTGCAGAGATTTTTCAGTTATCTCCTTTACTTCAGTTTTGGTGCTAACATTCGTATGTGTAAAACTAGCCTTTACACTATAGGAAAGCATAACCGGTGGTATAGCAGCTAACTCTTTAAACCTAAATGAAACAACATGGCACATATGGTTTACTTCTGAAAACTAAGCATTGTGTGCAGAGATTTTGCGGCTATCTCCTTTCTTTCAGTTTTTGTGCTAACATTCCTATCTGTAAAACTAGCATTTACACTATAGGAAAGCATAACCGGCGGTATAGCAGCTAACTCTTTAAACCTAAATGAAACAACATGGCACATATGATGTACTTCTGAGAACTAAGCATTGTGTGCAGAGATTTTGCGGCTATCTCGTTTCTTTCAGTTTTTGTGCTAACATTCCTATCTGTAAAACTAGCCTTTACACTATAGGAAATCCTAAACAGTGGTATAGCAGCTAACTCTTTAAACCTAAATGAAACAACATGGCACATATGATTTACTTCTGAGAACTAAGCATTGTGTGCAGAGATTTTTCAGTTATCTCCTTTACTTCAGTTTTGGGGCTAACATTCCTATGTGTAAAACTAGCATTTACACTATAGGAAAGCATAACCGGCGGTATAGCAGCTAACTCTTTAAACCTAAATGAAACAACACGGCACATATGGTTTACTTCTGAGAACTAAGCATTGTGTGCAGAGATTTTGCGGCTATCTCCTTTCTTTCAGTTTTTGTGCTAACATTCCTATCTGTAAAACTAGCCTTTACACTATAGGAAAGCATAACCGGCGGTATAGCAGCTAACTTTTTAAACCTAAATGAAACAACATGGCACATATGATTTACTTCTGAGAATTAAGCATTGTGTGCAGAGATTTTTCAGTTATCTCCTTTACTTCAGTTTTGGTGCTTACATTCCTATCTGTAAAACTAGCATTTACACTATAAGAAAGCATAACCGGCGGTATAGCAGCTAACTCTTTAAACCTAAATGAAACAACATGGCACCTATCATTTACTTCTGAGAACGTAGCATTGTGTGCAGAGATTTTGCGGCTATCTCCTTTCTTTCAGTTTTTGTGCTAACATTCCTATCTGTAAAACTAGCTTTTACACTATAGGAAAGCCTAACCGGCGGTATAGCAGCTACCTCTTTAAACCTAAATGAAACAACATGGCACATATGATTTACTTCTGAGAACTAACCAATGTGTGCAGAGATTTTTCAGTTATCTCCTTTACTTCAGTTTTGGTGCTAACATTCCTATGTGTAAAAGTAGCATTTACACTATACGAAAGCATAACCGGCGGTATAGCAGCTAACTCTTTAAACCTAAATGAAACAACATGGCACATATGATGTATTTCTGGGAACTAAGCATTGTGAGCAGAGATTTTGCGGCTATCTCCTTTCTTTCAGTTTTTGTGCTAACATTCCTATCTGTAAAACTAGCCTTTACACTATAGGAAATCCTAAACAGCGGTATAGCAGCTAACTCTTTAAACCTAAATGAAACAACATGGCACATATGATTTACTTCTGAGAATTAAGCATTGTGTGCAGAGATTTTTCAGTTATCTCCTTTACTTCAGTTTTGGGGCTAACATTCCTATGTGTAAAACTAGCATTTACACTATAGGAAAGCATAACCGGCGGTATAGCAGCTAACTCTTTAAACCTAAATGAAACAACATGGCACATATGATTTACTTCTGAGAACTAAGCATTGTGTGCAGAGATTTTGCGGCTATCTCCTTTCTTTCAGTTTTTGTGCTAACATTCCTATCTATAAAACTAGCCTTTACACTATAGGAAATCCTAAACGGTGGTATAGCAGCTAACTCTTTAAACCTAAATGAAACAACATGGCACCTATCATTTACTTCTGAGAACGTAGCATTGTGTGCAGAGATTTTGCAGCTATCTCCTTTCTTTCAGTTTTTGTGCTAACATTCCTATCTGTAAAACTAGCCTTTACCCTATAGGAAATCCTAAACGGTGGTATAGCAGCTAACTCTTTAAACCTAAATGAAACAACATGGCAAATATGATTTACTTCTGAGAATTAAGCATTGTGTGCAGGGATTTTTCAGTTATCTCCTTTAATTCAGTTTTGGTGCTGATATTCCTATCTGTAAAACTGGCATTTACACTATAAGAAAGCATAACCGGCGGTATAGCAGCTAACTCTTTAAACCTAAATGAAACAACATGGCACCTATCATTTACTTCTGAGAACTTAGCATTGTGTGCAGAGATTTTGCGGCTATCTCCTTTCTTTCAGTTTTTGTGCTAACATTCCTATCTGTAAAACTAGCTTTTACACTATAGGAAAGCCTAACCGGCGCTGTAGCAGCTACCTCTTTAAACCTAAATCAAACAACATGGCACATATGATTTACTTCTGAGAACTAACCAATGTGTGCAGAGATTTTTCAGTTATCTCCTTTACTTCAGTTTTTGTGCTAACATTCCTATCTTTAAAACTAGCGTTTACACTATAGGAAAGCCTAACGGGCAGTATAACAGCTAACTCTTTAAACCTAAATGAAACAACATGGTACTTATGATTTACTTCTGAGAACTAAGCATTGTGTGCAGAGATTATTCAGCTATCTCCTTTACTTCAGATTTTGTGCTAACATTCATATCTGTAAAACTAGCATTTACACTATAGGAAAGCATAACCGGCGGTATAGCAGCTAACTCTTTAAACCTAAATGAAACAACATGGCACCTATTATTTATTTCTGAGAACTTAGCATTGTGTGCAGAGATTTTGCGGCTATCTCCTTTCTTTCAGTTTTTGTGCTAACATTCCTATCTATAAAACTAGCTTTTACACTATAGGAAAGCCTAACCGGCGGTATAGCAGCTACCTCTTTAAACCTAAATGAAACAACATGGCACATATGATTTACTTCTGAGAACTAAGCATTGTGTGCAGAGATTTTTCAGTTATCTACTTTACTTCAGTTTTGGGGCTAACATTCCTATGTGTAAAACTAGCCTTTACACTATAGGAAAGCATAACCGGCGGTATAGCAGCTAACTCTTTAAACCTACATGAAACAACATGGCACCTATCATTTACTTCTGAGAACTAAGCATTGTGTGCAGAGATTTTGCGGCTATCTCCTTTCTTTCAGTTTTTGTGCTAACATTCCTTTCTGTAAAACTAGCTTTTACACTATAGGAAATCATAACCGGCGGTATAGCAGCTAACTCTTTAAACCTAAATGAAACAACATGGCACATATGATTTACTTCTGAGAACTAAGCATTGTGTGCAGAGGTTTTGCGGCTATCTCCTTTCTTTCAGTTTTTGTGCTAACATTCCTATCTGTAAAACTACCATTTACACTATAGGAAAGCATAACCGGCGGTATAGCACCTAACTCTTTAAACCTACATGAAACAACATGGCACCTATCATTTACTTCTGAGAACTAAGCATTGTGTGCAGAGATTTTGCGGCTATCTCCTTTCAGTTTTTGTGCTAACATTCCTATCTGTAAAACTAGCATTTACACTATAGGAAATCATAACCGGCTGTATAGCAGCTAACTCTTTAAACCTAAATGAAACAACATGGCACATATGATTTACTTCTGAGAACTAAGCATTGTGTGCAGAGATTTTTCAGTTTTCTCATTTACTTCAGTTTTGGTGCTAACATTCATATTTTTATACTCGCATTTACTATATAGGAAAGCATAAATGAGGGTATAGCAGCTAACTCTTTAAACCTAAATGAAACAACATGGCACATATGCTTTACTTCTGAAAACTAAGCATTGTGTGCAGAGATTTTGTGGCTATCTCCTTTCTTTCAGTTTTTATGCTAACATTCCTATCTGTAAAACTAGCATTTACACTATAGGAAAGCATAACCGGCGGTATAGCAGCTAACTCTTTAAACCTAAATGAAACAACATGGCACATATGATTTACTTCTGAGAACAAAGCACTGTGTGCAGAGATTTCTCAGTTATCTCCTTTACTTCAGTTTTGGGGCTAACATACCTATGTGTAAAACTAGCATTTACACTATAGGAAAGCATAACCGGCGGTATAGCAGCTAACTCTTTAAACCTAAATGAAACAACATGGCACATATGATTTACTTCTGAGAACTAACCAATGTGTGCAGAGATTTTTCAGTTATCTCCTTTACTTCAGTTTTGGTGCTAACATTCCTATGTGTAAAACTAGCCTTTACACTATAGGAAAGCATAACCGGCGGTATAGCAGCTAACTCTTTAAACCTAAATGTGACAACATGGCACATATGGTTTACTTCTGAGAACTAAGCATTGTGTGCAGAGATTTTGCGGCTATCTCCTTTCTTTCAGTTTTTGTGCTAACATTCCTATCTGTAAAACTAGCATTTACACTATAGGAAAGCATAGCCGGCGGTATAGCAGCTAACTCTTTAAACCTAAATGAAACAACATGGCACATATGATTTACTTCTGAGAACTAAGCATTGTGTGCAGAGATTTTTCAGTTATCTCCTTTACTTCAGTTTTCGGGCTGACATTCCTATGTGTAAAACTAGCATTTACACTATAGGAAAGCATAACCGGCGGTATAGCAGCTAACTCTTTAAACCTAAATGAAACAACATGGCACATATGATGTTCTTCTGAGAACTAAGCATTGTGTGCAGAGATTTTGCAGCTATCTCCTTTCTTTCAGTTTTTGTGCTAACATTCCTATCTGTAAAACTAGCTTTTACACTATAGGAAAGCCTAACCGGCGGTATAGCAGCTACCTCTTTAAACCTAAATGAAACAACAATGCACATATGATTTACTCCTGAGAACTAAGCATTGTGTGCAGAGATTTTTCAGTTATCTACTTTACTTCAGTATTGGTGCTAACATTCCTATCTGTAAAACTAGCATTTACACTATAGGAAAGCCTAACCGGCGGTATAGCAGCTACCTCTTTAAACCTAAATGAAACAACATGGCACATATGATTTACTTCTGAGAACTAAGCACTGTGTGCAGAGAGTTTTCAGCTATCTCCTTTACTTCAGATTTTGCGCTAACCTTCATATTTTTATACTCGCATTTACTATATAGGAAAGCATAACTGAGGGTATAGCAGCTAACTCTTTAAACCTTAATGAAACAACATGGCACATATGGTTTACTTCTGAAAACTAAGCATTGTGTGCAGAGATTTTGCGGCTATCTCCTTTCTTTCAGTTTTTGTGCTAACATTCCTATCTGTAAAACTAGCATTTGCACTATAGGAAAGCATAACCGGCGGTATAGCAGCTAACTCTTTACACCTAAATGAAACAACATGGCACAGATGATGTACTTCTGAGAACTAAGCATTGTGTGCAGAGATTTTGCGGCTATCTCGTTTCTTTCAGTTTTTGTGTTAACATTCCTATCTGTAAAACTAGCCTTTACACTATAGGAAATCCTAAACAGCGGTATAGCAGCTAACTCTTTAAACCTAAATGAAACAACATGGCACATATGATTTACTTCTGAGAATTAAGCATTGTGTGCAGAGATTTTTCAGTTATCTCCTTTACTTCAGTTTTGGGGCTAACATTCCTATGTGTAAAACTAGCATTTACAATATAGGAAAGCATAACCGGCGGTATAGCAGCTAACTCTTTAAACCTAAATGAAACAACATGGCACATATGATTTACTTCTGAGAACTAAGCATTGTGTGCAGAGATTTTGCGGCTATCTCCTTTCTTTCAGTTTTTGTGCTAACATACCTATCTGTAAAACTAGCATTTACACTATAGGAAAGCATAACCGGCGGTATAGCAGCTAACTCTTTAAACCTAAATGAAACAACATGGCACATATGATTTACTTCTGAGAACTAAGCATTGTGTGCAGAGATTTTGCGGCTATCTCCTTTCTATCAGTTTTTGTGCTAACATTCCTATCTGTAAAACTCGCCTTTACACTACAGGAAATCCTAAACGGTGGTATAGCAGCTAACTCTTTAAACCTAAATGAAACAACATGGCACATATGATTTACTTCTGAGTATTAAGCATTGTGTGCAGAGATTTTTCAGTTATCTCCTTTAATTCAGTTTTGGTGCTGACATTCCTATCTGTAAAACTAGCATTTACACTATAAGAAAGCATAACCGGCGGTATAGCAGCTAACTCTTTAAACCTAAATGAAACAACATGGCACCTATCATTTACTTCTGAGAACTTAGCATTGTGTGCAGAGATTTTGCGGCTATCTCCTTTCTTTCAGTTTTTGTGCTAACATTCCTATTTGTAAAACTAGCTTTTACACGATAGGAAAGCCTAACCGATGGTATAGCAGCTACCTCTTTAAACCTAAATGAAACAACAATGCACATATGATTTACTTCTGAGAACTAACCAATGTGTGCAGAGATTTTTCAGTTATCTCCTTTACTTCAGTTTTGGTGCTAACATTCCTATGTGTAAAACTAGCCTTTACACTATAGGAAAGCATAACCGGCGGTATAGCAGCTAACTCTTTAAACCTAAATGTAACAACATGGCACATATGGTTTACTTCTGAGAACTAAGCATTGTGTGCAGAGATTTTGCGGCTATCTCCTTTCTTTCAGTTTTTGTGCTAACATTCCTATCTGTAAAACTAGCATTTACACTATAGGAAAGCATAGCCGGCGGTATAGCAGCTAACTCTTTAAACCTAAATGAAACAACATGGCACATATGATTTACTTCTGAGAACTAAGCATTGTGTGCAGAGATTTTTCAGTTATCTCCTTTTCTTCAGTTTTCGGGCTAACATTCCTATGTGTAAAACTAGCATTTACACTATAGGAAAGCATAACCGGCGGTATAGCAGCTAACTCTTTAAACCTAAATGAAACAACATGGCACATATGATGTTCTTCTGAGAACTAAGCATTGTGTGCAGAGATTTTGCAGCTATCTCCTTTCTTTCAGTTTTTGTGCTAACATTCCTACCTGTAAAACTAGCCTTTACACTATAGGAAATCCTAAACAGCGGTATAGCAGCTAACTCTTTAAACCTAAATGAAACAACATGGCACATATTATTTACTTCTGATAATTAAGCATTGTGTGCAGAGATTTTTCAGTTATCTCCTTTACTTCAGTTTTCGGACTAACATTCCTATGTGTAAAACTAGCATTTACACTATAGGAAAGCATAACCGGCGGTATAGCAGCTAACTCTTTAAACCTAAATGAAACAACATGGCACATATGCTTTACTTCTGAGAACTAAGCATTGTGTGCAGAGATTTTGTGGCTATCTCCTTTCTTTCAGTTTTTGTACTAACATTCCTATCTGTAAAATTAGCATTTACACTATAGGAAAGCATAACCGGCGGTATAGGAGCTAACTCTTTAAACCTAAATGAAACAACATGGCACATATGATGTACTTCTGGGAACTAAGCATTGTGAGCAGAGATTTTGCGGCTATCTCCTTTCTTTCAGTTTTTGTGCTAACATTCCTATCTGTAAAACTAGCCTTTACACTATAGGAAATCCTAAACGGTGGTATAGCAGCTAACTCTTTAAACCTAAATGAAACAACATGGCACATATGATTTACTTCTGAGAATTAAGCATTGTGTGCAGAGATTTTTCAGTTATCTCCTTTACTTCAGTTATGGTGCTGACATTCCTATCTGTAAAACTAGCATTTACCCTATAGGAAAGCATAACCGGCAGTATAGCAGCTAACTCTTTAAACCTAAATGAAACAACATGGCACCTATCATTTACTTCTGAGAACGTAGCATTGTGTGCAGAGATTTTTCAGCTATCTCCTTTCTTTCAGTTTTTGTGCTAACATTCCTATCTGTAAAACTAGCTTTTACACTATAGGAAAGCCTAACCGGCGGTATAGCAGCTACCTCTTTAAACCTAAATGAAACAACAATGCACATATGATTTACTCCTGAGAACTAAGCATTGTGTGCAGAGATTTTTCAGTTATCTCCTTTACTTCAGTATTGGTGCTAACATTCCTATCTGTAAAACTAGCATTTACACTATAGGAAAGCCTAACCGGCGGTATAGCAGCTACCTCTTTAAACCTAAATGAAACAACATGGCACATATGATTTACTTCTGAGAACTAAGCACTGTGTGCAGAGAGTTTTCAGCTATCTCCTTTACTTCAGATTTTGCGCTAACCTTCACATTTTTATACTCGCATTTACTATATAGGAAAGCATAACTGAGGGTATAGCAGCTAACTCTTTAAACCTAAATGAAACAACATGGCACATATGATTTACTTCTGAGAACTAAGCATTGTGTGCAGAGATTTTGCGGCTATCTCCTTTCTTTCAGTTTTTGTGCTAACATACCTATCTGTAAAACTAGCATTTACACTATAGGAAAGCATAACCGGCGGTATAGCAGCTAACTCTTTAAACCTAAATGAAACAACATGGCACATATGATTTACTTCTGAGAACTAAGCATTGTGTGCAGAGATTTTGCGGCTATCTCCTTTCTTTCAGTTTTTGTGCTAACATTCCTATCTGTAAAACTCGCCTTTACACTATAGGAAATCCTAAACGGTGGTATAGCAGCTAACTCTTTAAACCTAAATGAAACAACATGGCACATATGATTTACTTCTGAGTATTAAGCATTGTGTGCAGAGATTTTTCAGTTATCTCCTTTAATTCAGTTTTGGTGCTGACATTCCTATCTGTAAAACTAGCATTTACACTATAAGAAAGCATTACCGGCGGTATAGCAGCTAACTCTTTAAACCTAAATGAAACAACATGGCACCTATCATTTACTTCTGAGAACTTAGCATTGTGTGCAGAGATTTTGCGGCTATCTCCTTTCTTTCAGTTTTTGTGCTAACATTCCTATCTGTAAAACTAGCTTTTACACTATAGGAAAGCCTAACCGGCTGTATAGCAGCTACCTCTTTAAACCTAAATGAAACAACATGGCACATATGATTTACTTCTGAGAACAAAGCACTGTGTGCAGAGATTTTTCAGTTATCTCCTTTACTTCAGTTTTGGTGCTAACATTCCTATCTGTAAAACTAGCATTTACACTATAGGAAAGCATAACAGGTGGTATAGCAGATACCTCTTTAAATGTAAATGAAACAACATGGCACATATGATTTACTTCTGAGAACTAAGCATTGTGTGGAGTGGTTTTGCGGCTATCTCCTTTCTTTCAGTTTTTGTGCTAACATTCCTATTAGTAAAACTAGCATTTACACTATAGGAAAGCCTAACGGGCAGTATAACAGCTAACTCTTTAAACCTAAATGAAACAACATGGCACTTATGATTTACTTCTGAGAACTAAGCATTGTGTGCAGAGATTATTCAGCTATCTCCTTCACTTCAGATTTTGTGCTAACATTCATAACTGTAAAACTAGCATTTACACTATAGGAAAGCATAGACGGCGGTATAGCAGCTAACTCTTTAAACCTAAATGAAACAACATGGCACATATGATTTACTTCTGAGAACTAAGCATTGTGTGCAGAGATTTTTCAGTTATCTCCTTTACTTCAGTTTTGGGGCTAACATTCCTATGTGTAAAACTAGCATTTACACTATAGGAAAGCATAACCGGCGGTATAGCAGCTAACACTTTAAACCTAAATGAAACAACATGGCACATATGATTTACTTCTGAGAACTAACCAATGTGTGCAGAGATTTTTCAGTTATCTCCTTTACTTCAGTTTTGGTGCTAACATTCCTATGTGTAAAACTAGCCTTTACACTATAGGAAAGCATAACCGGCGGTATAGCAGCTAACTCTTTAAACCTAAATGTGACAACATGGCACATATGGTTTACTTCTGAGAACTAAGCATTGTGTGCAGAGATTTTGCGGCTATCTCCTTTCTTTCAGTTTTTGTGCTAACATTCCTATCTGTAAAACTAGCATTTACACTATAGGAAAGCATAGCCGGCGGTATAGCAGCTAACTCTTTAAACCTAAATGAAACAACATGGCACATATGATTTACTTCTGAGAACTAAGCATTGTGTGCAGAGATTTTTCAGTTATCTCCTTTACTTCAGTTTTCGGGCTGACATTCCTATGTGTAAAACTAGCATTTACACTATAGGAAAGCATAACCGGCGGTATAGCAGCTAACTCTTTAAACCTAAATGAAACAACATGGCACATATGATGTTCTTCTGAGAACTAAGCATTGTGTGCAGAGATTTTGCAGCTATCTCCTTTCTTTCAGTTTTTGTGCTAACATTCCTATCTGTAAAACTAGCTTTTACACTATAGGAAAGCCTAACCGGCGGTATAGCAGCTACCTCTTTAAACCTAAATGAAACAACAATGCACATATGATTTACTCCTGAGAACTAAGCATTGTGTGCAGAGATTTTTCAGTTATCTCCTTTACTTCAGTATTGGTGCTAACATTCCTATCTGTAAAACTAGCATTTACACTATAGGAAAGCCTAACCGGCGGTATAGCAGCTACCTCTTTAAACCTAAATGAAACAACATGGCACATATGATTTACTTCTGAGAACTAAGCACTGTGTGCAGAGAGTTTTCAGCTATCTCCTTTACTTCAGATTTTGCGCTAACCTTCATATTTTTATACTCGCATTTACTATATAGGAAAGCATAACTGAGGGTATAGCAGCTAACTCTTTAAACCTTAATGAAACAACATGGCACATATGGTTTACTTCTGAAAACTAAGCATTGTGTGCAGAGATTTTGCGGCTATCTCCTTTCTTTCAGTTTTTGTGCTAACATTCCTATCTGTAAAACTAGCATTTGCACTATAGGAAAGCATAACCGGCGGTATAGCAGCTAACTCTTTACACCTAAATGAAACAACATGGCACAGATGATGTACTTCTGAGAACTAAGCATTGTGTGCAGAGATTTTGCGGCTATCTCGTTTCTTTCAGTTTTTGTGTTAACATTCCTATCTGTAAAACTAGCCTTTACACTATAGGAAATCCTAAACAGCGGTATAGCAGCTAACTCTTTAAACCTAAATGAAACAACATGGCACATATGATTTACTTCTGAGAATTAAGCATTGTGTGCAGAGATTTTTCAGTTATCTCCTTTACTTCAGTTTTGGGGCTAACATTCCTATGTGTAAAACTAGCATTTACAATATAGGAAAGCATAACCGGCGGTATAGCAGCTAACTCTTTAAACCTAAATGAAACAACATGGCACATATGATTTACTTCTGAGAACTAAGCATTGTGTGCAGAGATTTTGCGGCTATCTCCTTTCTTTCAGTTTTTGTGCTAACATACCTATCTGTAAAACTAGCATTTACACTATAGGAAAGCATAACCGGCGGTATAGCAGCTAACTCTTTAAACCTAAATGAAACAACATGGCACATATGATTTACTTCTGAGAACTAAGCATTGTGTGCAGAGATTTTGCGGCTATCTCCTTTCTATCAGTTTTTGTGCTAACATTCCTATCTGTAAAACTCGCCTTTACACTACAGGAAATCCTAAACGGTGGTATAGCAGCTAACTCTTTAAACCTAAATGAAACAACATGGCACATATGATTTACTTCTGAGTATTAAGCATTGTGTGCAGAGATTTTTCAGTTATCTCCTTTAATTCAGTTTTGGTGCTGACATTCCTATCTGTAAAACTAGCATTTACACTATAAGAAAGCATAACCGGCGGTATAGCAGCTAACTCTTTAAACCTAAATGAAACAACATGGCACCTATCATTTACTTCTGAGAACTTAGCATTGTGTGCAGAGATTTTGCGGCTATATCCTTTCTTTCAGTTTTTGTGCTAACATTCCTATTTGTAAAACTAGCTTTTACACTATAGGAAAGCCTAACCGATGGTATAGCAGCTACCTCTTTAAACCTAAATGAAACAACAATGCACATATGATTTACTTCTGAGAACTAACCAATGTGTGCAGAGATTTTTCAGTTATCTCCTTTACTTCAGTTTTGGTGCTAACATTCCTATGTGTAAAACTAGCCTTTACACTATAGGAAAGCATAACCGGCGGTATAGCAGCTAACTCTTTAAACCTAAATGTAACAACATGGCACATATGGTTTACTTCTGAGAACTAAGCATTGTGTGCAGAGATTTTGCGGCTATCTCCTTTCTTTCAGTTTTTGTGCTAACATTCCTATCTGTAAAACTAGCATTTACACTATAGGAAAGCATAGCCGGCGGTATAGCAGCTAACTCTTTAAACCTAAATGAAACAACATGGCACATATGATTTACTTCTGAGAACTAAGCATTGTGTGCAGAGATTTTTCAGTTATCTCCTTTACTTCAGTTTTCGGGCTAACATTCCTATGTGTAAAACTAGCATTTACACTATAGGAAAGCATAACCGGCGGTATAGCAGCTAACTCTTTAAACCTAAATGAAACAACATGGCACATATGATGTTCTTCTGAGAACTAAGCATTGTGTGCAGAGATTTTGCAGCTATCTCCTTTCTTTCAGTTTTTGTGCTAACATTCCTACCTGTAAAACTAGCCTTTACACTATAGGAAATCCTAAACAGCGGTATAGCAGCTAACTCTTTAAACCTAAATGAAACAACATGGCACATATTATTTACTTCTGAGAATTAAGCATTGTGTGCAGAGATTTTTCATTTATCTCCTTTACTTCAGTTTTCGGACTAACATTCCTATGTGTAAAACTAGCATTTACACTATAGGAAAGCATAACCGGCGGTATAGCAGCTAACTCTTTAAACCTAAATGAAACAACATGGCACATATGCTTTACTTCTGAGAACTAAGCATTGTGTGCAGAGATTTTGTGGCTATCTCCTTTCTTTCAGTTTTTGTACTAACATTCCTATCTGTAAAATTAGCATTTACACTATAGGAAAGCATAACCGGCGGTATAGGAGCTAACTCTTTAAACCTAAATGAAACAACATGGCACATATGATGTACTTCTGGGAACTAAGCATTGTGAGCAGAGATTTTGCGGCTATCTCCTTTCTTTCAGTTTTTGTGCTAACATTCCTATCTGTAAAACTAGCCTTTACACTATAGGAAATCCTAAACGGTGGTATAGCAGCTAACTCTTTAAACCTAAATGAAACAACATGGCACATATGATTTACTTCTGAGAATTAAGCATTGTGTGCAGAGATTTTTCAGTTATCTCCTTTACTTCAGTTATGGTGCTGACATTCCTATCTGTAAAACTAGCATTTACCCTATAGGAAAGCATAACCGGCAGTATAGCAGCTAACTCTTTAAACCTAAATGAAACAACATGGCACCTATCATTTACTTCTGAGAACGTAGCATTGTGTGCAGAGATTTTTCAGCTATCTCCTTTCTTTCAGTTTTTGTGCTAACATTCCTATCTGTAAAACTAGCTTTTACACTATAGGAAAGCCTAACCGGCGGTATAGCAGCTACCTCTTTAAACCTAAATGAAACAACAATGCACATATGATTTACTCCTGAGAACTAAGCATTGTGTGCAGAGATTTTTCAGTTATCTCCTTTACTTCAGTATTGGTGCTAACATTCCTATCTGTAAAACTAGCATTTACACTATAGGAAAGCCTAACCGGCGGTATAGCAGCTACCTCTTTAAACCTAAAGGAAACAACATGGCACATATGATTTACTTCTGAGAACTAAGCACTGTGTGCAGAGAGTTTTCAGCTATCTCCTTTACTTCAGATTTTGCGCTAACCTTCATATTTTTATACTCGCATTTACTATATAGGAAAGCATAACTGAGGGTATAGCAGCTAACTCTTTAAACCTAAATGAAACAACATGGCACATATGATTTACTTCTGAGAACTAAGCATTGTGTGCAGAGATTTTGCGGCTATCTCCTTTCTTTCAGTTTTTGTGCTAACATACCTATCTGTAAAACTAGCATTTACACTATAGGAAAGCATAACCGGCGGTATAGCAGCTAACTCTTTAAACCTAAATGAAACAACATGGCACATATGATTTACTTCTGAGAACTAAGCATTGTGTGCAGAGATTTTGCGGCTATCTCCTTTCTTTCAGTTTTTGTGCTAACATTCCTATCTGTAAAACTCGCCTTTACACTATAGGAAATCCTAAACGGTGGTATAGCAGCTAACTCTTTAAACCTAAATGAAACAACATGGCACATATGATTTACTTCTGAGTATTAAGCATTGTGTGCAGAGATTTTTCAGTTATCTCCTTTAATTCAGTTTTGGTGCTGACATTCCTATCTGTAAAACTAGCATTTACACTATAAGAAAGCATTACCGGCGGTATAGCAGCTAACTCTTTAAACCTAAATGAAACAACATGGCACCTATCATTTACTTCTGAGAACTTAGCATTGTGTGCAGAGATTTTGCGGCTATCTCCTTTCTTTCAGTTTTTGTGCTAACATTCCTATCTGTAAAACTAGCTTTTACACTATAGGAAAGCCTAACCGGCGGTATAGCAGCTACCTCTTTAAACCTAAATGAAACAACATGGCACATATGATTTACTTCTGAGAACTAACCAATGTGTGCAGAGATTTTTCAGTTATCTCCTTTACTTCAGTTTTGGTGCTAACATTCGTATGTGTAAAACTAGCCTTTACACTATAGGAAAGCATAACCGGTGGTATAGCAGCTAACTATTTAAACCTAAATGAAACAACATGGCACATATGGTTTACTTCTGAGAACTAAGCATTTTGTGCAGAGATTTTGCGGCTATCTCCTTTCTTTCAGTTTTTGTGCTAACATTCCTATCTGTAAAACTAGCATTTACACTATAGGAAAGCATAACCGGCGGTATAGCAGCTAACTCTTTAAACCTAAATGAAACAACATGGCACCTATCATTTACTTCTGAGAACTTAGAATTGTGTGCAGAGATTTTGCGGCTATCTCCTTTCTTTCAGTTTTTGTGCTAACATTCCTATCTGTAAAACTAGCTTTTACACTATAGGAAAGCCTAACCGGCGGTGTAGCAGCTACCTCTTTAAACCTAAATGAAACAACATGGCACATATGATTTACTTCTGAGAACAAACCAATGTGTGCGGAGATTTTTCAGTTATCTCCTTTACTTCAGTTTTGGTGCTAACATTCGTATGTGTAAAACTAGCCTTTACACTATAGGAAAGCATAACCGGTGGTATAGCAGCTAACTCTTTAAACCTAAATGAAACAACATGGCACATATGATTTACTTCTGAGAACTAAGCATTGTGTGCAGAGATTTTTCAGTTTTCTCCTTTACTTCAGTTTTGGTGCTAACATTCCTATCTGTAAAACTAGCATTTACACTATAGGAAAGCCTAACCGGCGGTATAGCAGCTACCTCTTTAAACCTAAATGAAACAACATGGCACATATGATTTACTTCTGAGAACTAAGGACTGTGTGCAGAGAGTTTTCAGCTATCTCCTTTACTTCAGATTTTGCGCTAACCTTCATATTTTTATACTCGCATTTACTATATAGGAAAGCATAACTGAGGGTATAGCAGCTAACTCTTTAAACCTAAATGAAACAACATGGCACATATGATTTACTTCTGAGAACTAAGCATTGTGTGCAGAGATTTTTCAGTTATCTACTTTACTTCAGTTTTGGGGCTAACATTCCTATGTGTAAAACTAGCCTTTACACTATAGGAAAGCATAACCGGCGGTATAGCAGCTAACTCTTTAAACCTACATGAAACAACATGGCACCTATCATTTACTTCTGAGAACTAAGCATTGTGTGCAGAGATTTTGCGGCTATCTCCTTTCTTTCAGTTTTTGTGCTAACATTCCTTTCTGTAAAACTAGCTTTTACACTATAGGAAATCGTAACCGGCGGTATAGCAGCTAACTCTTTAAACCTAAATGAAACAACATGGCACATATGATTTACTTCTGAGAACTAAGCATTGTGTGCAGAGGTTTTGCGGCTATCTCCTTTCTTTCAGTTTTTGTGCTAACATTCCTATCTGTAAAACTACCATTTACACTATAGGAAAGCATAACCGGCGGTATAGCAGCTAACTCTTTAAACCTACATGAAACAACATGGCACCTATCATTTACTTCTGAGAACTAAGCATTGTGTGCAGAGATTTTGCGGCTATCTCCTTTCAGTTTTTGTGCTAACATTCCTATCTGTAAAACTAGCATTTACACTATAGGAAATCATAACCGGCTGTATAGCAGCTAACTCTTTAAAGCTAAATGAAACAACATGGCACATATGATTTACTTCTGAGAACTAAGCATTGTGTGCAGAGATTTTTCAGTTTTCTCATTTACTTCAGTTTTGGTGCTAACATTCATATTTTTATACTCGCATTTACTATATAGGAAAGCATAAATGAGGGTATAGCAGCTAACTCTTTAAACCTAAATGAAACAACATGGCACATATGCTTTACTTCTGAAAACTAAGCATTGTGTGCAGAGATTTTGTGGCTATCTCCTTTCTTTCAGTTTTTATGCTAACATTCCTATCTGTAAAACTAGCATTTACACTATAGGAAAGCATAACCGGCGGTATAGCAGCTTACTCTTTAAACCTAAATGAAACAACATGGCACTTATGATTTACTTCTGAGAACTAAGCATTGTGTGCAGAGATTATTCAGCTATCTCCTTCACTTCAGATTTTGTGCTAACATTCATAACTGTAAAACTAGCATTTACACTATAGGAAAGCATAGACGGCGGTATAGCAGCTAACTCTTTAAACCTAAATGAAACAACATGGCACATATGATTTACTTCTGAGAACTAAGCATTGTGTGCAGAGATTTTTCAGTTATCTCCTTTACTTCAGTTTTGGGGCTAACATTCCTATGTGTAAAACTAGCATTTACACTATAGGAAAGCATAACCGGCGGTATAGCAGCTAACACTTTAAACCTAAATGAAACAACATGGCACATATGGTTTACTTCTGAGAACTAAGCATTGTGTGCAGAGATTTTGCGGCTATCTCCTTTGTTTCAGTTTTTGTGCTAACATTCCTATCTGTAAAACTAGCATTTACACTATAGGAAAGCATAACCGGCGGTATAGCAGCTGCCTCTTTAAACCTAAATGAAACAATATGGCACATATGATTTACTTCTGAGAACTAAGCTTTGTGTGCAGAGATTTCTCAGTTATCTCCTTTACTTCAGTTTTGGGGCTAACATACCTATGTGTAAAACTAGCATTTACACTATAGGAAAGCATAACCGGCGGTATAGCAGCTAACTCTTTAAACCTAAATGAAACAACATGGCACATATGATTTACTTCTGAGAACTAACCAATGTGTGCAGAGATTTTTCAGTTATCTCCTTTACTTCAGTTTTGGTGCTAACATTCGTATGTGTAAAACTAGCCTTTACACAATAGGAAAGCATAACCGGCGGTATAGCAGCTAACTCTTTAAACCTAAATGAAACAACATGGCACATATGGTTTACTTCTGAGAACTAAGCATTGTGTGCAGAGATTTTGCGTCTATCTCCTTTCTTTCAGTTTTTGTGCTAGCATTCCTATCTGTAAAACTAGCATTTACACTATAGGAAAGCATAACCGGCGGTATAGCAGCTAACTCTTTAAACCTAAATGAAACAACATGGCACATATGATTTACTTCTGAGAATTAAGCATTCTGTGCAGAGATTTTTCAGTTATCTCCTTTAATTCAGTTTTGGTGCTGACATTCCTATCTGTAAAACTAGCATTTACACTATAAGAAAGCATAACTGGCGGTATAGCAGCTAACTCTTTAAACCTAAATTAAACAACATGGCACCTATCATTTACTTCTGAGAACTTAGCATTGTGTGCAGAGATTTTGCGGCTATCTCCTTTCTTTCAGTTTTTGTGCTAACATTCCTATTTGTAAAACTAGCTTTTACACTATAGGAAAGCCTAACCGATGGTATAGCAGCTACCTCTTTAAACCTAAATGAAACAACAATGCACATATGATTTACTTGTGAGAACTAACCAATGTGTGCAGAGATTTTTCAGTTATCTCCTTTACTTCAGTTTTGGTGCTAACATTCCTATGTGTAAAACTAGCCTTTACACTATAGGAAAGCATAACCGGCGGTATAGCAGCTAACTCTTTAAACCTAAATGTAACAACATGGCACATATGGTTTACTTCTGAGAACTAAACATTGTGTGCAGAGATTTTGCGGCTATCTCCTTTCTTTCAGTTTTTGTGCTAACATTCCTATCTGTAAAACTAGCTTTTACACTATAGGAAAGCCTAACCGGCGGTATAGCAGCTACCTCTTTAAACCTAAATGAAACAACATGTCACATATGATTTACTTCTGAGAACTAAGCATTGTGTGCAGAGATTTTTCAGTTATCTCCTTTACTTCAGTTTTGGGGCTAACATTCCTATGTGTAAAACTAGCCTTTACACTATAGGAAAGCATAACCGGTGGTATAGCAGCTAACTCTTTAAACCTAAATGAAACAACATGGCACATATGATTTACTTCTGTGAACTAAGCATTGTGTGCAGAGGTTTTGCGGCTATCTCCTTTCTTTCAGTTTTTGTGCTAACATTCCTATCTGTAAAACTAGCGTTTACACTATAGGAAAGCCTAAAGGACAGTAGAGCAGCTAACTCTTTAAACCTAAATGAAAAAAACATGGCACTTATGATTTACTTCTGAGAACTAAGCATTGTGTGCAGAGATTATTCAGCTATCTCCTTTACTTCAGATTTTGTGCTAACATTCGTATCTGTAAAACTAGCATTTACACTATAGGAAAGCATAACCGGCGGTATAGCAGCTAACTCTTTAAACCTACATGAAACAACATGGCACCTATCATCTACTTCTGAGAACTAAGCATTGTGTGCAGAGATTTTGCGGCTATCTCCTTTCTTTCAGTTTTTGTGCTAACATTCCTATCTGTAAAACTAGCATTTACACTATAGGAAACCATAACCGGCGGTATAGCAGCTAACTCTTTAAACCTAAATGAAACAACATGGCACATATGATTTACTTCTGAGACCTAAGCATTGTGTGCAGAGATTTCTCAGTTATCTCCTTTACTTCAGTTTTGGTGCTAACATTCCTATGTGTAAAACTAGCCTTTACACTATAGGAAAGCATAACCGGCGGTATAGCAGCTAACTCTTTAAACCTAATTGAAACAACATGGCACATATGGTTTACTTCTGAGAACTAAGCATTGTGTGCAGAGATTTTGCGGCTATCTCTTTTCTTTCAGTTTTTCTGCTAACATTCCTGTCTGTAAAACTAGCTTTTACACTATAGGAAAGCATAACCGGCAGTATAGCAGCTAACTCTTTAAACCTAAATGAAACAACATGGCACATATGATTTACTTCTGAGAACTAAGCATTGTGTGCAGAGGTTTTGTGGCTATCTCCTTTCTTTCAGTTTTTGTGCTAACATTCCTATCTGTAAAACTACCATTTACACTATAGGAAAGCATAACCGGCGGTATAGCACCTAACTCTTTAAACCTACATGAAACAACATGGCACCTATCATTTACTTCTGAGAACTAAGCATTGTGTGCAGAGATTTTGCGGCTATCTCCTTTCAGTTTTTGTGCTAACATTCCTATCTGTAAAACTAGCATTTACACTATAGGAAATCATAACCGGCGGTATAGCAGCTAACTCTTTAAACCTAAATGAAACAACATGGCACATATGATTTACTTCTGAGAACTAAGCATTGTGTGCAGAGATTTTTCAGTTTTCTCATTTACTTCAGTTTTGGTGCTAACATTCATATTTTTATACTCGCATTTACTATATAGGAAAGCATAAATGAGGGTATAGCAGCTAACTCTTTAAACCTAAATGAAACAACATGGCACATATGCTTTACTTCTGAAAACTAAGCATTGTGTGCAGAGATTTTGTGGCTATCTCCTTTCTTTCAGTTTTTATGCTAACATTCCTATCTGTAAAACTAGCATTTACACTATAGGAAAGCATAACCGGCGGTATAGCAGCTAACTCTTTAAACCTAAATGAAACAACATGGCACATATGATTTACTTCTGAGAACAAAGCATTGTGTGCAGAGATTTTTCAGTTATCTCCTTTACTTCAGTTTTGGTGCTAACATTCCTATCTGTAAAACTAGCATTTACACAATAGGAAAGCATAACAGGTGGTATAGCAGATACCTCTTTAAATGTAAATGAAACAACATGGCACATATGATTTACTTCTGAGAACTAAGCATTGTGTGGAGTGGTTTTGCGGCTATCTCCTTTCTTTCAGTTTTTGTGCTAACATTCCTATCAGTAAAACTAGCATTTAGACTATAGGAAAGCCTAACGGGCCGTATAACAGCTAACTCTTTAAACCTAAATGAAACAACATGGCACTGATGATTTACTTCTGAGAACTA
The DNA here is from genome assembly GCF_030445035.2 of Dasypus novemcinctus. Classification (NCBI taxonomy): domain Eukaryota; kingdom Metazoa; phylum Chordata; class Mammalia; order Cingulata; family Dasypodidae; genus Dasypus; species Dasypus novemcinctus. The sequence continues at coordinate 76,710 of NW_026688201.1, forward strand.
AGCATTGTGTGCAGAGATTTTGCGGCTATCTCCTTTGTTTCAGTTTTTGTGCTAACATTCCTATCTGTAAAACTAGCATTTACACTATAGGAAAGCATAACCGGCGGTATAGCAGCTGCCTCTTTAAACCTAAATGAAACAACATGGCACATATGATTTACTTCTGAGAACTAAGCTTTGTGTGCAGAGATTTCTCAGTTATCTCCTTTACTTCAGTTTTGGGGCTAACATACCTATGTGTAAAACTAGCATTTACACTATAGGAAAGCATAACCGGCGGTATAGCAACTAACTCTTTAAACCTAAATGAAACAACATGGCACATATGATTTACTTCTGAGAACTAACCAATGTGTGCAGAGATTTTTCAGTTATCTCCTTTACTTCAGTTTTGGTGCTAACATTCGTATGTGTAAAACTAGCCTTTACACAATAGGAAATCATAACCGGCGGTATAGCAGCTAACTCTTTAAACCTAAATGAAACAACATGGGACATATGGTTTACTTCTGAGAACTAAGCATTGTGTGCAGAGATTTTGCGTCTATCTCCTTTCTTTCAGTTTTTGTGCTAGCATTCCTATCTGTAAAACTAGCATTTACACTATAGGAAAGCCTAACCGATGGTATAGCAGCTACCTCTTTAAACCTAAATGAAACAACAATGCACATATGATTTACTTCTGAGAACTAACCAATGTGTGCAGAGATTTTTCAGTTATCTCCTTTACTTCAGTTTTGGTGCTAACATTCCTATGTGTAAAACTAGCCTTTACACTATAGGAAAGCATAACCGGCGGTATAGCAGCTAACTCTTTAAACCTAAATGTGACAACATGGCACATATGGTTTACTTCTGAGAACTAAGCATTGTGTGCAGAGATTTTGCGGCTATCTCCTTTCTTTCAGTTTTTGTGCTAACATTCCTATCTGTAAAACTAGCATTTACACAATAGGAAAGCATAGCCGGCGGTATAGCAGCTAACTCTTTAAACCTAAATGAAACAACATGGCACATATGATTTACTTCTGAGAACTAAGCATTGTGTGCAGAGATTTTTCAGTTATCTCCTTTACTTCAGTTTTCGGGCTAACATTCCTATGTGTAAAACTAGCATTTACACTATAGGAAAGCATAACCGGCGGTATAGCAGCTAACTCTTTAAACCTAAATGAAACAACATGGCACATATGATGTTCTTCTGAGAACTAAGCATTGTGTGCAGAGATTTTGCAGCTATCTCCTTTCTTTCAGTTTTTGTGCTAACATTCCTACCTGTAAAACTAGCCTTTACACTATAGGAAATCCTAAACAGCGGTATAGCAGCTAACTCTTTAAACCTAAATGAAACAACATGGCACATATTATTTACTTCTGAGAATTAAGCATTGTGTGCAGAGATTTTTCAGTTATCTCCTTTACTTCAGTTTTCGGACTAACATTCCTATGTGTAAAACTAGCATTTACACTATAGGAAAGCATAACCGGCGGTATAGCAGCTAACTCTTTAAACCTAAATGAAACAACATGGCACATATGCTTTACTTCTGAGAACTAAGCATTGTGTGCAGAGATTTTGTGGCTATCTCCTTTCATTCAGTTTTTGTACTAACATTCCTATCTGTAAAATTAGCATTTACACTATAGGAAAGTATAACCGGCGGTATAGCAGCTAACTCTTTAAACCTAAATGAAACAACATGGCACATATGATGTACTTCTGGGAACTAAGCATTGTGAGCAGAGATTTTGCGGCTATCTCCTTTCTTTCAGTTTTTGTGCTAACATTCCTTTCTGTAAAACTAGCCTTTACACTATAGGAAATCCTAAACGGTGGTATAGCAGCTAACTCTTTAAACCTAAATGAAACAACATGGCACATATGATTTACTTCTGAGAATTAAGCATTGTGTGCAGAGATTTTTCAGTTATCTCCTTTACTTCAGTTATGGTGCTGACATTCCTATCTGTAAAACTAGCATTTACCCTATAGGCAAGCATAACCGGCAGTATAGCAGCTAACTCTTTAAACCTAAATGAAACAACATGGCACCTATGATTTACTTCTGAGAACGTAGCATTGTGTGCAGAGATTTTGCAGCTATCTCCTTTCTTTCAGTTTTTGTGCTAACATTCCTATCTGTAAAACTAGCTTTTACACTATAGGAAAGCCTAACCGGCGGTATAGCAGCTACCTCTTTAAACCTAAATGAAACAACAATGCACATATGATTTACTCCTGAGAACTAAGCATTGTGTGCAGAGATTTTTCAGTTATCTCCTTTACTTCAGTATTGGTGCTAACATTCCTATCTGTAAAACTAGCATTTACACTATAGGAAAGCCTAACCGGCGGTATAGCAGCTACCTCTTTAAACCTATATGAAACAACATGGCACATATGATTTACTTCTGAGAACTAAGCACTGTGTGCAGAGAGTTTTCAGCTATCTCCTTTACTTCAGATTTTGCGCTAACCTTCATATTTTTATACTCGCATTTACTATATAGGAAAGCATAACTGAGGGTATAGCAGCTAACTCTTTAAACCTTAATGAAACAACATGGCACATATGGTTTACTTCTGAAAACTAAGCATTGTGTGCAGAGATTTTGCGGCTATCTCCTTTCTTTCAGTTTTTGTGCTAACATTCCTATCTGTAAAACTAGCATTTGCACTATAGGAAAGCATAACCGGCGGTATAGCAGCTAACTCTTTACACCTAAATGAAACAACATGGCACAGATGATGTACTTCTGAGAACTAAGCATTGTGTGCAGAGATTTTGCGGCTATCTCCTTTCTTTCAGTTTTTGTGCTAACATTCCTATCTGTAAAACTAGCCTTTACACTATAGGAAATCCTAAACAGCGGTATAGCAGCTAACTCTTTAAACCTAAATGAAACAACATGGCACATATGATTTACTTCTGAGAATTAAGCATTGTGTGCAGAGATTTTTCAGTTATCTCCTTTACTTCAGTTTTGGGGCTAACATTCCTATCTGTAAAACTAGCATTGACACTATAGGAAAGCATAACCGGCGGTATAGCAGCTAACTCTTTAAACCTAAATGAAACAACATGGCACATATGATTTACTTCTGAGAACTAAGCATTGTGTGCAGAGATTTTGCGGCTATCTCCTTTCTTTCAGTTTTTGTGCTAACATTCCTATCTGTAAAACTAGCCTTTACACTATAGGAAATCCTAAACGGTGGTATAGCAGCTAACTCTTTAAACCTAAATGAAACAACATGGCACATATGATTTACTTCTGAGAATTAAGCATTGTGTGCAGAGATTTTTCAGTTATCTCCTTTAATTCAGTTTTGGTGCTGACATTCCTATCTGTAAAACTAGCATTTACACTATAGGAAAGCATAACCGGCGGTATAGCAGCTAACTCTTTAATCCTAAATGAAACAACATGGCACATATGATTTACTTCTGAGAACTAAGCATTGTGTGCAGAGATTTTTCAGTTATCTCCTTTACTTCAGTTTTGGGGCTAACATTCCTATGTGTAAAACTAGTATTTACACTATAGGAAAGCATAACCGGCGGTATAGCAGCTAACTCTTTAAACCTAAATGAAACAACATGGCACATATGGTTTACTTCTGAGAACTATGCATTGTGTGCAGAGATTTTGCGGCTATCTCCTTTCTTTCAGTTTTTGTGCTAACATTCCTATCTGTAAAACTAGCATTTACACTATAGGAAAGCATAACCGGCGGTATAGCAGCTAACTCTTTAAACCTAAATGAAACAACATGGCACATATGATGTACTTCTGGGAACTAAGCATTGTGAGCAGAGATTTTGCGGCTATCTCCTTTCTTTCAGTTTTTGTGCTAACATTCCTATCTGTAAAACTCGCCTTTACACTATAGGAAATCCTAAACGGTGGTATAGCAGCTAACTCTTTAAACCTAAATGAAACAACATGGCACATATGATTTACTTCTGAGAATTAAGCATTGTGTGTAGAGATTTTTCAGTTATCTGCTTTACTTCAGTTTTGGTGCTGACATTCCTATCTGTAAAACTAGCATTTACCCTATAGGAAAGCATAACCGGCGGTATTGCAGCTAACTCTTTAAACCTAAATGAAACAACATGGCACCTATCATTTACTTCTGAGAACGTAGCATTGTGTGCAGAGATTTTGCAGCTATCTCCTTTCTTTCAGTTTTTGTGCTAACATTCCTATCTGTAAAACTAGCTTTTACACTATAGGAAAGCCTAACCGGCGGTATAGCAGCTACCTCTTTAAACCTAAATGAAACAACAATGCACATATGATTTACTCCTGAGAACTAAGCATTGTGTGCAGAGATTTTTCAGTTATCTCCTTTACTTCAGTTTTGGTGCTAACATTCCTATCTGTAAAACTAGCATTTACACTATAGGAAAGCCTAACCGGCGGTATAGCAGCTACCTCTTTAAACCTAAATGAAACAACATGGCACATATGATTTACTTCTGAGAACTAAGCATTGTGTGCAGAGATTTTTCAGTTTTCTCCTTTACTTCAGTTTTGGTGCTAACATTCATATTTTTATACTCGCATTTACTATATAGGAAAGCATAACTGAGGGTATAGCAGCTAACTCTTTAAACCTAAATGAAACAACATGGCACATATGGTTTACTTCTGAAAAATAAGCATTGGGTGCAGAGATTTTGCGGCTATCTCCTTTCTTTAAGTGTTTGTGCTAACATTCCTATCTGTAAAACTAGCATTTACACTATAGGAAAGCATAACCCGCGGTATAGCAGCTAACTCTTTAAACCTAAATGAAACAACATGTCATATATGATGTACTTCTGAGAACTAAGCATTGTGTGCAGAGATTTTGTGGCTATCCCCTTTCTTTCAGTTTTTGTGCTAACATTCCTATCTGTAAAACTAGCATTTACACTATAGGAAATCATGACCGGCGGTATAGCAGCTAACTCTTTAAACCTAAATGAAACAACATGGCACATATGATTTACTTCTGAGAACTAAGCATTGTGTGCAGAGATTTTTCGGTTTTCTCTTTACTTCAGTTTTGGTGCTAACATTCATATTTTTATACTCGCATTTACTATATAGGAAAGCATAACTGAGGGTATAGCAGCTAACTCTTTAAACCTAAATGAAACAACATGGCACATATGCTTTACTTCTGAAAACTAAGCATTGTGTGCAGAGATTTTGTGGCTATCTCCTTTCTTTCAGTTTTTGTGCTAACATTCTTATCTGTAAAACTAGCATTTACACTATAGGAAAGCATAACCGGCGGTATAGCAGCTAACTCTTTAAACCTAAATGAAACAACATGGCACATATGATTTACTTCTGAGAACTAAGCATTGTGTGCAGAGATTTTTCAGTTATCTCCTTTACTTCAGTTTTGGTGCTAACATTCCTATCTGTAAAACTAGCGTTTACACTATAGGAAAGCATAACAGGCGGTATAGCAGATAACTCTTTAAATGTAAATGAAACAACATGGCACATATGATTTACTTCTGAGAACTAAGCATTGTGTGGAGAGGTTTTGCGGCTATCTCCTTTCTTTCAGTTTTTGTGCTAACATTCCTATCTTTAAAACTAGCGTTTACACTATAGGAAAGCCTAACGGGCAGTATAACAGCTAACTCTTTAAACCTAAATGAAACAACATGGTACTTATGATTTACTTCTGAGAACTAAGCATTGTGTGCAGAGATTATTCAGCTATCTCCTTTACTTCAGATTTTGTGCTAACATTCATATCTGTAAAACTAGCATTTACACTATAGGAAAAGCATAACCGGCGGTATAGCAGCTAACTCTTTAAACCTAAATGAAACAACATGGCACCTATTATTGATTTCTGAGAACTTAGCATTGTGTGCAGAGATGTTGCGGCTATCTCCTTTCTTTCAGTTTTTGTGCTAACATTCCTATCTGTAAAACTAGCTTTTACACTATAGGAAAGCCTAACCGGCGGTATAGCAGCTACCTCTTTAAACCTAAATGAAACAACATGGCACATATGATTTACTTCTGAGAACTAAGCATTGTGTGCAGAGATTTTTCAGTTATGTACTTTACTTCAGTTTTGGGGCTAACATTCCTATGTGTAAAACTAGCCTTTACACTATAGGAAAGCATAACCGGCGGTATAGCAGCTAACTCTTTAAACCTAAATGAAACAACATGGCACATATGATTTACTTCTGTGAACTAAGCATTGTGTGCAGAGGTTTTGCGGCTATCGCCTTTCTTTCAGTTTTTGTGCTAACATTCCTATCTGTAAAACTAGCATTTACACTATAGGAAAGCCTAACGGGCAGTAGAGCAGCTAAATCTTTAAACCTAAATGAAACAAACATGGCACTTATGATTTACTTCTGAGAACTAAGCATTGTGTGCAGAGATTTTGCGGCTATCTCCTTTCTTTCAGTTTTTGTGCTTACATTCCTATCTGTAAAACTAGCATTTACACTATAGGAAACCATAACCGGCGGTATAGCAGCTAACTCTTTAAACCTAAATGAAACAACATGGCACATATGATTTACTTCTGAGACCTAAGCATTGTGTGCAGAGATTTTTCAGTTATCTCCTTTACATCAGTTTTTGTGCTAACATTCCTATGTGTAAAACTAGCCTTTACACTATAGGAAAGCATAACCGGCGGTATAGCAGCTAACTCTTTAAACCTAAATGAAACAACATGGCACATATGGTTTACTTCTGAGAACTAAGCATTGTGTGCAGAGATTTTGCGGCTATCTCTTTTCTTTCAGGTTTTGTGCTAACATTCCTATCTGTAAAACTAGCATTTACACTATAGGAAAGCATAACCGGCAGTATAGCAGCTAACTCTTTAAACCTAAATGAAACAACATGGCACATATGATTTACTTCTGAGAACTAAGCATTGTGTGCAGAGGTTTTGCGGCTATCTCCTTTCTTTCAGTTTTTGTGCTAACATTCCTATCTGTAAAACTAGCATGTACACTATAGGAAAGCATAATCGGCGGTATAGCAGCTAATTCTTTAAACCTAAATGAAACAACATGTCACATATGATTTACTTCTGAGAACTAAGCATTGTGTGTAGAGATTTTGCGGCTATCTCCTTTCAGTTTTTGTGCTAACATTCCTATCTGTAAAACTAGCTTTTACACTATAGGAAATCATAACCGGCGGTATAGCAGCTAACTCTTTAAACCTAAATGAAACAACATGGCACATATGATTTACTTCTGAGAACTAAGCATTGTGTGCAGAGATTTTTCAGTTTTCTCCTTTACTTCAGTTTTGGTGCTAACATTCCTATCTGTAAAACTAGCATTTACACTATAGGAAAGCCTAACCGGCGGTATAGCAGCTACCTCTTTAAACCTAAATGAAACAACATGGCACATATGATTTACTTCTGAGAACTAAGGACTGTGTGCAGAGAGTTTTCAGCTATCTCCTTTACTTCAGATTTTGCGCTAACCTTCATATTTTTATACTCGCATTTACTATATAGGAAAGCATAACTGAGGGTATAGCAGCTAACTCTTTAAACCTAAATGAAACAACATGGCACATATGGTTTACTTCTGAAAACTAAGCATTGTGTGCAGAGATTTTGCGGCTATCTCCTTTCTTTCAGTTTTTGTGCTAACATTCCTATCTGTAAAACTAGCATTTACACTATAGGAAAGCATAACCGGCGGTATAGCAGCTAACTCTTTAAACCTAAATGAAACAACATGGCACATATGATGTACTTCTGAGAACTAAGCATTGTGTGCAGAGATTTTGCGGCTATCTCGTTTCTTTCAGTTTTTGTGCTAACATTCCTATCTGTAAAACTAGCCTTTACACTATAGGAAATCTTAAAGAGCGGTATAGCAGCTAACTCTTTAAACCTAAATGAAACAACATGGCACATATGATTTACTTCTGAGAATTAAGCATTGTGTGCAGAGATTTTTCAGTTATCTCCTTTACTTCAGTTTTGGGGCTAACATTCCTATGTGTAAAACTAGCATTTACACTATAAGAAAGCATAACCGGCGGTATAGCAGCTAACTCTTTAAACCTAAATGAAACAACATGGCACCTATCATTTACTTCTGAGAACTTAGCATTGTGTGCAGAGATTTTGCGGCTATCTCCTTTCTTTCAGTTTTTGTGCTAACATTCCTATCTGTAAAACTAGCTTTTACACTATAGGAAAGCCTAACCGGCGGTATAGCAGCTGCCTCTTTAAACCTAAATGAAACAACATGGCACATATGATTTACTTCTGAGAACTAACCAATGTGTGCAGAGATTTTTCAGTTATCTCCTTTACTTCAGTTTTGGTGCTAACATTCCTATGTGTAAAACTAGCCTTTACACTATAGGAAAGCATAACCGGCGGTATAGCAGCTAACTCTTTAAACCTAAATGTAACAACATGGCACATATGGTTTACTTCTGAGAACTAAGCATTGTGTGCAGAGATTTTGCAGCTATCTCCTTTCTTTCAGTTTTTGTGCTAACATTCCTACCTGTAAAACTAGCCTTTACACTATAGGAAATCCTAAACAGCGGTATAGCAGCTAACTCTTTAAACCTAAATGAAACAACATGGCACATATTATTTACTTCTGAGAATTAAGCATTGTGTGCAGAGATTTTTCAGTTATCTCCTTTACTTCAGTTTTCGGACTAACATTCCTATGTGTAAAACTAGCATTTACACTATAGGAAAGCATAACCGGCGGTATAGCAGCTAACACTTTAAACCTAAATGAAACAACATGGCACATATGCTTTACTTCTGAGAACTAAGCATTTTGTGCAGAGATTTTGTGGCTATCTCCTTTCTTTCAGTTTTTGTACTAACATTCCTATCTGTAAAATTAGCATTTACACTATAGGAAAGCATAACCGGCGGTATAGCAGCGAACTCTTTAAACCTAAATGAAACAACATGGCACATATGATGTACTTCTGGGAACTAAGCATTGTGAGCAGAGATTTTGCGGCTATCTCCTTTCTTTCAGTTTTTGTGCTAACATTCCTATCTGTAAAACTAGCCTTTACACTATAGGAAATCCTAAACGGTGGTATAGCAGCTAACTCTTTAAACCTAAATGAAACAACATGGCACATATGATTTACTTCTGAGAATTAAGCATTGTGTGCAGAGATTTTTCAGTTATCTCCTTTACTTCAGTTATGGTGCTGACATTCCTATCGGTAAAACTAGCATTTACTCTATAGGAAAGCATAACCGGCAGTATAGCAGCTAACTCTTTAAACCTAAATGAAACAACATGGCACCTATCATTTACTTCTGAGAACGTAGCATTGTGTGCAGAGATTTTGCAGCTATCTCCTTTCTTTCAGTTTTTGTGCTAACATTCCTATCTGTAAAACTAGCTTTTACACTATAGGAAAGCCTAACCGGCGGTATAGCAGCTACCTCTTTAAACCTAAATGAAACAACAATGCACATATGATTTACTCCTGAGAACTAAGCATTGTGTGCAGAGATTTTTCAGTTATCTCCTTTACTTCAGTATTGGTGCTAACATTCCTATCTGTAAAACTAGCATTTACACTATAGGAAAGCCTAACCGGCGGTATAGCAGCTACCTCTTTAAACCTAAATGAAACAACATGGCACATATGATTTACTTCTGAGAACTAAGCACTGTGTGCAGAGAGTTTTCAGCTATCTCCTTTACTTCAGATTTAGCGCTAACCTTCATATTTTTATACTCGCATTTACTATAAAGGAAAGCATAACTGAGGGTATAGCAGCTAACTCTTTAAACCTAAATGAAACAACATGGCACATATGGTTTACTTCCGAAAACTAAGCATTGTGTGCAGAGATTTTGCGGCTATCTCCTTTCTTTCAGTTTTTGTGCTAACATTCCTATCTGTAAAACTAGCATTTGCACTATAGGAAAGCATAACCGGCGGTATAGCAGCTAACTCTTTACACCTAAATGAAACAACATGGCACAGATGATGTACTTCTGAGAACTAAGCATTGTGTGCAGAGATTTTGCGGCTATCTCGTTTCTTTCAGTTTTTGTGTTAACATACCTATCTGTAAAACTAGCCTTTACACTATAGGAAATCCTAAACAGCGGTATAGCAGCTAACTCTTTAAACCTAAATGAAACAACATGGCACATATGATTTACTTCTGAGAATTAAGCATTGTGTGCAGAGATTTTTCAGTTATCTCCTTTACTTCAGTTTTGGGGCTAACATTCCTATGTGTAAAACTAGCATTTACACTATAGGAAAGCATAACCGGCGGTATAGCAGCTAACTCTTTAAACCTAAATGAAACAACATGGCACATATGATTTACTTCTGAGAACTAAGCATTGTGTGCAGAGATTTTGCGGCTATCTCCTTTCTTTCAGTTTTTGTGCTAACATACCTATCTGTAAAACTAGCATTTACACTATAGGAAAGCATAACCGGCGGTATAGCAGCTAACTCTTTAAACCTAAATGAAACAACATGGCACATATGATTTACTTCTGAGAACTAAGCATTGTGTGCAGAGATTTTGCGGCTATCTCCTTTCTTTCAGTTTTTGTGCTAACATTCCTATCTGTAAAACTCGCCTTTACACTATAGGAAATCCTAAACGGTGGTATAGCAGCTAACTCTTTAAACCTAAATGAAACAACATGGCACATATGATTTACTTCTGAGTATTAAGCATTGTGTGCAGAGATTTTTCAGTTATCTCCTTTAATTCAGTTTTGGTGCTGACATTCCTATCTGTAAAACTAGCATTTACACTATAAGAAAGCATAACCGGCGGTATAGCAGCTAACTCTTTAAACCTAAATGAAACAACATGGCACCTATCATTTACTTCTGAGAACTTAGCATTGTGTGCAGAGATTTTGCGGCTATCTCCTTTCTTTCAGTTTTTGTGCTAACATTCCTATCTGTAAAACTAGCCTTTACACTATAGGAAATCCTAAACGGTGGTATAGCAGCTAACTCTTTAAACCTAAATGAAACAACATGGCACATATGATTTACTTCTGAGAATTAAGCATTGTGTGCAGAGATTTTTCAGTTATCTCCTTTAATTCAGTTTTGGTGCTGACATTCCTATCTGTAAAACTAGCATTTACACTATAGGAAAGCATAACCGGCGGTATAGCAGCTAACTCTTTAATCCTAAATGAAACAACATGGCACATATGATTTACTTCTGAGAACTAAGCATTGTGTGCAGAGATTTTTCAGTTATCTCCTTTACTTCAGTTTTGGGGCTAACATTCCTAAGTGTAAAACTAGTATTTACACTATAGGAAAGCATAACCGGCGGTATAGCAGCTAACTCTTTAAACCTAAATGAAACAACATGGCACATATGATGTACTTCTGGGAACTAAGCATTGTGAGCAGAGATTTTGCGGCTATCTCCTTTCTTTCAGTTTTTGTGCTAACATTCCTATCTCTAAAACTAGCCTTTACACTATAGGAAATCCTAAACGGTGGTATAGCAGCTAACTCTTTAAACCTAAATGAAACAACATGGCACATGTGATTTACTTCTGAGAATTAAGCATTGTGTGCAGAGATTTTTCAGTTATCTCCTTTACTTCAGTTTTGGTGCTGACATTCCTATCTGTAAAACTAGCATTTACCCTATAGGAAAGCATAACCGGCGGTATAGCAGCTAACTCTTTAAACCTAAATGAAACAACATGGCACCTATCATTTACTTCTGAGAACGTAGCATTGTGTGCAGAGATTTTGCAGCTATCTCCTTTCTTTCAGTTTTTGTGCTAACTTTCCTATCTGTAAAACTAGCTTTTACACTATAGGAAAGCCTAACCGGCGGTATAGCAGCTACCTCTTTAAACCTAAATGAAACAACAATGCACATATGATTTACTCCTGAGAACTAAGCATTGTGTGCAGAGATTTTTCAGTTATCTCCTTTACTTCAGTTTTGGTGCTAACATTCCTATCTGTAAAACTAGCATTTACACTATAGGAAAGCCTAACCGGCGGTATAGCAGCTACCTCTTTAAACCTAAATGAAACAACATGGCACATATGATTTACTTCTGAGAACTAAGCATTGTGTGCAGAAATTTTTCAGTTTTCTCCTTTACTTCAGTTTTGGTGCTAACATTCATATTTTTATACTCGCATTTACTATATAGGAAAGCATAACTGAGGGTATAGCAGCTAACTCTTTAAACCTAAATGAAACAACATGGCACATATGGTTTACTTCTGAAAAATAAGCATTGTGTGCAGAGATTTTGCGGCTATCTCCTTTCTTTAAGTGTTTGTGCTAACATTCCTATCTGTAAAACTAGCATTTACACTATAGGAAAGCATAACCGGCGGTATAGCAGCTAACTCTTTAAACCTAAATGAAACAACATGTCATATATGATGTACTTCTGAGAACTAAGCATTGTGTGCAGAGATTTTGTGGCTATCCCCTTTCTTTCAGTTTTTGTGCTAACATTCCTATCTGTAAAACTAGCATTTACACTATAGGAAATCATAACCGGCGGTATAGCAGCTAACTCTTTAAACCTAAATGAAACAACATGGCACATATGATTTACTTCTGAGAACTAAGCATTGCGTGCAGAGATTTTTCAGTTTTCTCCTTTACTTCAGTTTTGGTGCTAACATTCATATTTTTATACTCGCATTTACTATATAGGAAAGCATAACTGAGGGTATAGCAGCTAACTCTTTAAACCTAAATGAAACAACATGGCACATATGGTTTACTTCTGAAAAATAAGCATTGTGTGCAGAGATTTTGCGGCTATCTCCTTTCTTTAAGTGTTTGTGCTAACATTGCTATCTGTAAAACTAGCATTTACACTATAGGAAAGCATAACCGGCGGTATAGCAGCTAACTCTTTAAACCTAAATGAAACAACATGGCACATATGATTTACTTCTGAGAACTAAGCTTTGTGTGCAGAGATTTCTCAGTTATCTCCTTTACTTCAGTTTTGGGGCTAACATACCTTTGGGTAAAACCAGCCTTTACACTATAGGAAAGCATAACCGGCGGTATAGCAGCTAACTCTTTAAACCTAAATGAAACAACATGGCACATATGATTTACTTCTGAGAACTAACCAATGTGTGCAGAGATTTTTCAGTTATCTCCTTTACTTCAGTTTTGGTGCTAACATTCGTATGTGTAAAACTAGCCTTTACACAATAGGAAAGCATAACCGGCGGTATAGCAGCTAACTCTTTAAACATAAATGAAACAACATGGCACATATGGTTTACTTCTGAGAACTAAGCATTGTGTGCAGAGATTTTCCGTCTATCTCCTTTCTTTCAGTTTTTGTGCTAGCATTCCTATCTGTAAAACTAGCATTTACACTATAAGAAAGCATAACCGGCGGTATAGCAGCTAACTCTTTAAACCTAAATGAAACAACATGGCACATATGATTTACTTCTGAGAATTAAGCATTCTGTGCAGAGATTTTTCAGTTATCTCCTTTAATTCAGTTTTGGTGCTGACATTCCTATCTGTAAAACTAGCATTTACACTATAAGAAAGCATAACTGGCGGTATAGCAGCTAACTCTTTAAACCTAAATGAAACAACATGGCACCTATCATTTACTTCTGAGAACTTAGCATTGTGTGCAGAGATTTTGCGGCTATCTCCTTTCTTTCAGTTTTTGTGCTAACATTCCTATTTGTAAAACTAGCTTTTACACTATAGGAAAGCCTAACCGATGGTATAGCAGCTACCTCTTTAAACCTAAATGAAACAACAATGCACATATGATTTACTTCTGAGAACTAACCAATGTGTGCAGAGATTTTTCAGTTATCTCCTTTACTTCAGTTTTGGTGCTAACATTCCTATGTGTAAAACTAGCCTTTACACTATAGGAAAGCATAACCGGCGGTATAGCAGCTAACTCTTTAAACCTAAATGTAACAACATGGCACATATGGTTTACTTCTGAGAACTAAGCATTGTGTGCAGAGATTTTGCGACTATCTCCTTTCTTTCAGTTTTTGTGCTAACATTCCTATCTGTAAAACTAGCATTTACACTATAGGAAAGCATAGCCGGCGGTATAGCAGCTAACTCTTTAAACCTAAATGAAACAACATGGCACATATGATTTACTTCTGAGAACTAAGCATTGTGTGCAGAGATTTTTCAGTTATCTCCTTTACTTCAGTTTTCGGGCTAACATTCCTATGTGTAAAACTAGCATTTACACTATAGGAAAGCATAACCGGCGGTATAGCAGCTAACTCTTTAAACCTAAATGAAACAACATGGCACATATGATGTTCTTCTGAGAACTAAGCATTGTGTGCAGAGATTTTGCAGCTATCTCCTTTCTTTCAGTTTTCGTGCTAACATTCCTACCTGTAAAACTAGCCTTTACACTATAGGAAATCCTAAACAGCGGTATAGCAGCTAACTCTTTAAACCTAAATGAAACAACATGGCACATATTATTTACTTCTGAGAATTAAGCATTGTGTGCAGAGATTTTTCAGTTATCTCCTTTACTTCAGTTTTCGGACTAACATTCCTATGTGTAAAACTAGCATTTACACTATAGGAAAGCATAACCGGCGGTATAGCAGCTAACTCTTTAAACCTAAATGAAACAACATGGCACATATGCTTTACTTCTGAGAACTAAGCATTGTGTGCAGAGATTTTGTGGCTATCTCCTTTCTTTCAGTTTTTGTACTAACATTCCTATCTGTAAAATTCGCATTTACACTATAGGAAAGCATAACCGGCGGTATAGCAGCTAACTCTTTAAACCTAAATGAAACAACATGGTACATATGATGTACTTCTGGGAACTAAGCATTGTGAGCAGAGATTTTGTGGCTATCTCCTTTCTTTCAGTTTTTGTGCTAACATTCCTATCTGTAAAACTAGCCTTTACACTATAGGAAATCCTAAACGGTGGTATAGCAGCTAACTCTTTAAACCTAAATGAAACGACATGGCACATATGATTTACTTCTGAGAATTAAGCATTGTGTGCAGAGATTTTTCAGTTATCTCCTTTACTTCAGTTATGGTGCTGACATTCCTATCTGTAAAACTAGCATTTACCCTATAGGAAAGCATAACCGGCAGTATAGCAGCTAACTCTTTAAACCTAAATGAAACAACATGGCACCTATCATTTACTTCTGAGAACGTAGCATTGTGTGCAGAGATTTTGCAGCTATCTCCTTTCTTTCAGTTTTTGTGCTAACATTCCTATCTGTAAAACTAGCTTTTACACTATAGGAAAGCCTAACCGGCGGTATAGCAGCTACCTCTTTAAACCTAAATGAAACAACAATGCACATATGATTTACTCCTGAGAACTAAGCATTGTGTGCAGAGATTTTTCAGTTATCTCCTTTACTTCAGTATTGGTGCTAACATTCCTATCTGTAAAACTAGCATTTACACTATAGGAAAGCCTAACCGGCGGTATAGCAGCTACCTCTTTAAACCTAAATGAAACAACAAGGCACATATGATTTACTTCTGAGAACTAAGCACTGTGTGCAGAGAGTTTTCAGCTATCTCCTTTACTTCAGATTTTGCGCTAACCTTCATATTTTTATACTCGCATTTACTATATAGGAAAGCATAACTGAGGGTATAGCAGCTAACTCTTTAAACCTAAATGAAACAACATGGCACATATGGTTTACTTCCGAAAACTAAGCATTGTGTGCAGAGATTTTGCGGCTATCTCCTTTCTTTCAGTTTTTGTGCTAACATTCCTATCTGTAAAACTAGCATTTGCACTATAGGAAAGCATAACCGGCGGTATAGCAGCTAACTCTTTACACCTAAATGAAACAACATGGCACAGATGATTTACTTCTGAGAACTAAGCATTGTGTGCAGAGATTTTGCGGCTATCTCCTTTCTTTCAGTTTTTGTGCTAACATACCTATCTGTAAAACTAGCATTTACACTATAGGAAAGCATAACCGGCGGTATAGCAGCTAACTCTTTAAACCTAAATGAAACAACATGGCACATATGATTTACTTCCGAGAACTAAGCATTGTGTGCAGAGATTTTGCGGCTATCTCCTTTCTTTCAGTTTTTGTGCTAACATTCCTATCTGTAAAACTCGCCTTTACACTATAGGAAAACCTAAACGGTGGTATAGCAGCTAACTCTTTAAACCTAAATGAAACAACATGGCACATATGATTTACTTCTGAGTATTAAGCATTGTGTGCAGAGATTTTTCAGTTATCTCCTTTAATTCAGTTTTGGTGCGGACATTCCTATCTGTAAAACTAGCATTTACACTATAAGAAAGCATAACCGGCGGTATAGCAGCTAACTCTTTAAACCTAAATGAAACAACATGGCACCTATCATTTACTTCTGAGAACTTAGCATTGTGTGCAGAGATTTTGCGGCTATCTCCTTTCTTTCAGTTTTTGTGCTAACATTCCTATCTGTAAAACTAGCTTTTACACTATAGGAAAGCCTAACCGGCGGTATAGCAGCTACCTCTTTAAACCTAAATGAAACAACATGGCACATATGATTTACTTCTGAGAACTAAGCACTGTGTGCAGAGAGTTTTCAGCTATCTCCTTTACTTCAGATTTTGCGCTAACCTTCATATTTTTATACTCGCATTTACTATATAGGAAAGCATAACTGAGGGTATAGCAGCTAACTCTTTAAACCTAAATGAAACAACATGGCACATATGGTTTACTTCTGAAAACTAAGCATTGTGTGCAGAGATTTTGCGGCTATCTCCTTTCTTTCAGTTTTTGTGCTAACATTCCTATCTGTAAAACTAGCCTTTACACTATAGGAAATCCTAAACGGTGGTATACCAGCTAACTCTTTAAACCTAAATGAAACAACATGGCACATATGATTTACTTCTGAGAATTAAGCATTGTGTGCAGAGATTTTTCAGTTATCTCCTTTACTTCAGTTTTGGTGCTGACATTCCTATCTGTAAAACTAGCATTTACCCTATAGGAAAGCATAACCGGCGGTATAGCAGCTAACTCTTTAAACCTAAATGAAACAACATGGCACCTATCATTTACTTCTGAGAACGTAGCATTGTGTGCAGAGATTTTGCAGCTATCTCCTTTCTTTCAGTTTTTGTGCTAACATTCCTATCTGTAAAACTAGCTTTTACACTATAGGAAAGCCTAACCTGCGGTATAGCAGCTACCTCTTTAAACCTAAATGAAACAACAATGCACATATGATTTACTCCTGAGAACTAAGCATTGTGTGCAGAGATTTTTCAGTTATCTCCTTTACTTCAGTTTTGGTGCTAACATTCCTATCTGTAAAACTAGCATTTACACTATAGGAAAGCCTAACCGGCGGTATAGCAGCTACCTCTTTAAACCTAAATGAAACAGCATGGCACATATGATTTACTTCTGAGAACTAAGCACTCTGTGCAGAGAGTTTTCAGCTATCTCCTTTACTTCAGATTTTGCGCTAACCTTCATATTTTTATACTCGCATTTACTATATAGGAAAGCATAACTGAGGGTATAGCAGCTAACTCTTTAAACTTAAATGAAACAACATGGCACATATGGTTTACTTCTGAAAACTAAGCATTGTGTGCAGAGGTTTTGCGGCTATCTCCTTTCTTTCAGTTTTTGTGCTAACATTCCTACCTGTAAAACTAGCATTTACACTATAGGAAAGCATAACCGGCGGTATAGCAGCTAACTCTTTAAACCTAAATGAAACAACATGGCACCTATCATTTACTTCTGAGAACGTAGGATTGTGTGCAGAGATTTTGCAGCTATCTCCTTTCTTTCAGTTTTTGTGCTAACATTCCTATCTGTAAAACTAGCCTTTACACTATAGGAAAGCCTAACCGGCGGTATAGCAGCTACCTCTTTAAACCTAAATGAAACAACAATGCACATATGATTTACTCCTGAGAAGTAAGCATTGTGTGCAGAGATTTTTCAGTTATCTCCTTTACTTCAGTTTTGGTGCTAACATTCCTATCTGTAAAACTAGCATTTACACTATAGGAATGCCTAACCGGCGGTATAGCAGCTACCTCTTTAAACCTAAATGAAACAACATGGCACATATGATTTACTTCTGAGAACTAAGCACTGTGTGCAGAGAGTTTTCAGCTATCCCCTTTACTTCAGAATTTGCGCTAACCTTCATATTTTTATACTCGCATTTACTATATAGGAAAGCATAACTGAGGGTATAGCAGCTAACTCTTTAAACCTAAATGAAACAACATGGCACATATGGTTTACTTCTGAAAACTAAGCATTGTGTGCAGAGATTTTGCGGCTATCTCCTTTCTTTCAGTTTTTGTGCTAACATTCCTATCTGTAAAACTAGCCTTTACACTATAGGAAATCCTAAACGGCGGTATAGCAGCTACCTCTTTAAACCTAAATGAAACAACATGGCACATATGATTTACTTCTGAGAAGTAAGCACTGTGTGCAGAGAGTTTTCAGCTATCTCCTTTACTTCAGATTTTGCGCTAACCTTCATATTTTTATACTCTCATTTACTATATAGGAAAGCATAACTGAGGGTATAGCAGCTAGCTCTTTAAACCTAAGTGAAACAACAATGCACATATGGTTTACTTCTGAAAACTAAGCATTGTGTGCAGAGATTTTGCGGCTATCTCCTTTCTTTCAGTTTTTGTGCTAACATTCCTATCTGTAAAACTAGCCTTTACACTATAGGAAATCCTAAACAGCGGTATAGCAGCTAACTCTTTAAACCTAAGTGAAACAACATGGCACATATGATTTACTTCTGAGAATTAAGCATTGTGTGCAGAGATTTTTCAGTTATCTCCTTTACTTCAGTTTTGGTGCTGACATTCCTATCTGTAAAACTATGATTTACACTATAGGAAAGCATAACCGGCGGTATAGCAGCTAACTCTTTAAACCTAAATGAAACAACATGGCACATATGGTTTACTTCTGAGAACTAAGCATTGTGTGCAGAGATTTTGCGGCTCTCTCCTTTCTTTCAGTTTTTGTGCTAACATTCCTATCTGTAAAACCAGCATTTACACTATAGGAAAGCATAACCGGCGGTATAGCAGCTAACTCTTTAAACCTAAATGAAACAACATGGCACATATGATGTACTTCTGGGAACTAAGCATTGTGAGCAGAGATTTTGCGGCTATCTCCTTTCTTTCAGTTTTTGTGCTAACATTCCTATCTGTAA
This sequence comes from Dasypus novemcinctus, assembly GCF_030445035.2. Classification (NCBI taxonomy): domain Eukaryota; kingdom Metazoa; phylum Chordata; class Mammalia; order Cingulata; family Dasypodidae; genus Dasypus; species Dasypus novemcinctus. The sequence goes on from NW_026688201.1 coordinate 95,968, forward strand.
AACTTGCCTTTACACTATAGGAAATCCTAAACGGTGGTATAGCAGCTAACTCTTTAAACCTAAATGAAACAACATGGCACATATGATTTACTTCTGAGAACTAAGCATTGTGTGCAGAGATTTTTCAGTTATCTCCTTTACTTCAATTTTGGTGCTATCATTCCTATCTGTAAAACTAGCATTTACACTATAGGAAAGCATAACCGGCGGTATAGCAGCTAACTCTTTAAACCTAAATGAAACAACATGGCACATATGATTTACTTCTGAGAACTAAGCACTGTGTGCAGAGAGTTTTCAGCTATCTCCTTTACTTCAGATTTTGCGCTAACCTTCATATTTTTATACTCGCTTTTACTATATAGGAAAGCATAACTGAGGGTATAGCAGCTAACTCTTTAAACCTAAATGAAACAACATGGCACATATGGTTTACTTCTGAAAACTAAGCATTGTGTGCAGAGATTTTGCAGCTATCTCCTTTCTTTCAGTTTTTGTGCTAACATTCCTATCTGTAAAACTAGCATTTACACTATAGGAAAGCATAACCGGCGGTATAGCAGCTAACTCTTTAAACCTAAATGAAACAACATGGCACATATGATGTACTTCTGAGAACTAAGCATTGTGTGCAGAGATTTTGCGGCTATCTCGTTTCTTTCAGTTTTTGTGCTAACATTCCTATCTGTAATATTAGCCTTTACACTATAGGAAATCCTAAACAGCGGTATAGCAGCTAACTCTTTAAACCTAAATGAAACAACATGGCACATATGATTTACTTCTGAGAATTAAGCATTGTGTGCAGAGATTTTTCAGTTATCTCCTTTACTTCAGTTTTGGGGCTAACATTCCAATGTGTAAAACTAGCATTTACACTATAGGAAAGCATAACCGGCGGTATAGCAGCTAACTCTTTAAACCTAAATGAAACAACATGGCACATATGGTTTACTTCTGAGAACTAAGCATTGTGTGCAGAGATTTTTCGGCTATCTCCTTTCTTTCAGTTTTTGTGCTAACATTCCTATCTGTAAAACTAGCATTTACACTATAGGAAAGCATAACCGGCGGTATAGCAGCTAACTCTTTAAACCTAAATGAAACAACATGGCACATATGATTTACTTCTGAGAGCTAAGCATTGTGTGCAGAGATTTTGCGGCTATCTCCTTTCTTTCAGTTTTTGTGCTAACATTCCTATCTGTAAAACTAGCCTTTAAACTATAGGAAATCCTAAACGGCGGTATAGCAGCTAACTCTTTAAACCTAAATGAAACAACATGGCACATATGATTTACTTCTGAGAATTAAGCATTGTGTGCAGAGATTTTTCAGTTATCTCCTTTAATTCAGTTTTGGTGCTGACATTCCTATCTGTAAAACTAGCATTTACACTATAAGAAAGCATAACCGGCGGTATAGCAGCTAACTCTTTAAACCTAAATGAAACAACATGGCACCTATCATTTACTTCTGAGAACTTAGCATGGTGTGCAGATATTTTGCGGCTAACTCCTTTCTTTCAGTTTTTGTGCTAACATTCCTATCTGTAAAACTAACTTTTCCACTATAGGAAAGCCTAACCGGCGGTATAGCAGCTACCTCTTTAAACCTAAATGAAACAACATGGCACATATGATTTACTTCTAACACTAAGCATTGTGTGCAGAGATTTTTCAGTTATCTCCTTTACTTCAGTTTTGGGGCTAACATTCCTATGTGTAAAACAAGCATTTACACAATAGGAAAGCATAACCGGCGCTATAGCAGCTAACTCTTTAATCCTAAATGAAACAACATGGCACATATGATTTTCTTCTGAGAACTAAGCATTGTGTGCAGAGATTTTTCAGTTATCTCCTTTACTTCAGTTTTGGGGCTAACATTCCTATGTGTAAAACTAGCCTTTACACTATAGGAAAGCATAACCGGTGGTATAGCAGCTAACTCTTTAAACGTAAATGAAACAACATGGCACATATGGTTTACTTCTGAGAACTAAGCATTGTGTGCAGAGATTTTGCGGCTATCTCCGTTCTTTCAGTTTTTGTGCTAACATTCCTATCTGTAAAACTAGCATTTACACTATAGGAAAGCATAACCGGCCGTATAGCAGCTAACTCTTTAAACCTAAATGAAACAACATGGCACATATGATTTACTTCTGAGAACTAAGCATTGTGCGCAGAGATTTTTCAGTTATCTCCTTTACTTCAGTTTTCGGGCTAACATTCCTATCTGTAAAACTAGCATTTACACTATAGGAAAGCATTACCTGCGGTATAGCAGCTAACTCTTTAAACCTAAATGAAACAACATGGCACCTATCATTTACTTTTGAGAACTAAGCATTGTGTGCAGAGATTTTTCAGTTATCTCCTTTACTTCAGTTTTGGGGCTAACATTCCTATGTGTAAAACTAGCATTTACACAATAGGAAAGCATAACCGGCGGTATAGCAGCTAACTCTATAATCCTAAATGAAACAACATGGCACATATGATTTACCTCTGAGAACTAAGCATTGTGTGCAGAGATTTTTCAGTTATCTCCTTTACTTCAGTTTTGGGGCTAACATTCCTATCTGTAAAACTAGCCTTTACACTATAGGAAATCCTAAACAGCGGTATAGCAGCTAACTCTTTAAACCTAAATGAAACAACATGGCACATATGATTTACTTCTGAGAATTAAGCATTGTGTGCAGAGATTTTTCAGTTATCTCCTTTAATTCAGTTTTGGTGCTGACATTCCTATCAGTAAAACTAGCCTTTACACTATAGGAAAGCATAACCGGCGGTATAGCAGCTAACTCTTTAAACCTAAATGAAACAACATGGCACATATGATTTACTTCTGAGAATTAAGCATTGTGTGCAGAGATTTTTCAGTTATCTCCTTTAATTCAGTTTTGGTGCTGACATTCCTATCTGTAAAACTAGCATTTACACTATAAGAAAGCATAACCGGCGGTATAGCAGCTAACTCTTTAAACCTAAATGAAAAAACATGGCACCTATCATTTACTTCTGAGAACTTAGCATTGTGTGCAGAGATTTTGCGGCTATCTCCTTTCTTTCAGTTTTTGTGCTAACATTCCTATCTGTAAAACTAGCTTTTACCCTATAGGAAAGCCTAACCGGCGGTATAGCAGCTACCTCTTTAAACCTAAATGAAACAACATGGCACCTATCATTTACTTCTGAGAACTAAGCATTGTGTGCAGAGATTTTTCAGTTATCTCCTTTACTTCAGTTTTGGGGCTAACATTCCTATGTGTAAAACTAGCATTTACACTATAGGAAAGCATAACCGGCGGTATAGCAGCTAACTCTTTAAACCTAAATGAAACAACATGACACCTATCATTTACTTCTGTGAACGTAGGATTGTGTGCAGAGATTTTGCAGCTATCTCCTTTCTTTCAGTTTTTGTGCTAACATTCCTATCTGTAAAACTAGCTTTTACACTATAGGAAAGCCTAACCGGCGGTATAGCAGCTACCTCTTTAAACCTAAATGAAACAACAATGCACATATGATTTACTCCTGAGAACTAAGCATTGTGTGCAGAGATTTTTCAGTTATCTCCTTTACTTCAGTTTTGGTGCTAACATTCCTATCTGTAAAACTAGCATTTACACTATAGGAAAGCCTAACCGGCGGTATAGCAGCTACCTCTTTAAACCTAAATGAAACAACATGGCACATATGATTTACTTCTGAGAACTAAGCACTGTGTGCAGAGAGTTTTCAGCTATCTCCTTTACTTCAGATTTTGCGCTAACCTTCATATTTTTATACTCGCATTTACTATATAGGAAAGCATAACTGAGGGTATAGCAGCTAACTCTTTAAACCTAAATGAAACAACATGGCACATATGGTTTACTTCTGAAAACTAAGCATTGTGTGCAGAGATTTTGCGGCTATCTCCTTTCTTTCAGTTTTTGTGCTAACATTCCTATCTGTAAAACTAGCCTTTACACTATAGGAAATCCTAAACGGTGGTATACCAGCTAACTCTTTAAACCTAAATGAAACAACATGGCACATATGATTTACTTCTGAGAATTAAGCATTGTGTGCAGAGATTTTTCAGTTATCTCCTTTACTTCAGTTTTGGTGCTGACATTCCTATCTGTAAAACTAGCATTTACCCTATAGGAAAGCATAACCGGCGGTATAGCAGCCAACTCTTTAAACCTAAATGAAACAACATGGCACCTATCATTTACTTCTGAGAACGTAGCATTGTGTGCAGAGATTTTGCAGCTATCTCCTTTCTTTCAGTTTTTGTGCTAACATTCCTATCTGTAAAACTAGCTTTTACACTATAGGAAAGCCTAACCGGCGGTATAGCAGCTACCTCTTTAAACCTAAATGAAACAACAATGCACATATGATTTACTCCTGAGAACTAAGCATTGTGTGCAGAGATTTTTCAGTTATCTCCTTTACTTCAGTTTTGGTGCTAACATTCCTATCTGTAAAACTAGCATTTACACTATAGGAAAGCCTAACCGGCGGTATAGCAGCTACCTCTTTAAACCTAAATGAAACAGCATGGCACATATGATTTACTTCTGAGAACTAAGCACTCTGTGCAGAGAGTTTTCAGCTATCTCCTTTACTTCAGATTTTGCGCTAACCTTCATATTTTTATACTCGCATTTACTATATAGGAAAGCATAACTGAGGGTATAGCAGCTAACTCTTTAAACTTAAATGAAACAACATGGCACATATGGTTTACTTCTGAAAACTAAGCATTGTGTGCAGAGGTTTTGCGGCTATCTCCTTTCTTTCAGTTTTTGTGCTAACATTCCTACCTGTAAAACTAGCATTTACACTATAGGAAAGCATAACCGGCGGTATAGCAGCTAACTCTTTAAACCTAAATGAAACAACATGGCACCTATCATTTACTTCTGAGAACGTAGGATTGTGTGCAGAGATTTTGCAGCTATCTCCTTTCTTTCAGTTTTTGTGCTAACATTCCTATCTGTAAAACTAGCCTTTACACTATAGGAAAGCCTAACAGGCGGTATAGCAGCTACCTCTTTAAACCTAAATGAAACAACAATGCACATATGATTTACTCCTGAGAAGTAAGCATTGTGTGCAGAGATTTTTCAGTTATCTCCTTTACTTCAGTTTTGGTGCTAACATTCCTATCTGTAAAACTAGCATTTACACTATAGGAATGCCTAACCGGCGGTATAGCAGCTACCTCTTTAAACCTAAATGAAACAACATGGCACATATGATTTACTTCTGAGAACTAAGCACTGTGTGCAGAGAGTTTTCAGCTATCTCCTTTACTTCAGAATTTGCGCTAACCTTCATATTTTTATACTCGCATTTACTATATAGGAAAGCATAACTGAGGGTATAGCAGCTAACTCTTTAAACCTAAATGAAACAACATGGCACATATGGTTTACTTCTGAAAACTAAGCATTGTGTGCAGAGATTTTGCGGCTATCTCCTTTCTTTCAGTTTTTGTGCTAACATTCCTATCTGTAAAACAAATGAAACAACATGGCACATATGATTTACTTCTGAGAATTAAGCATTGTTTGCAGAGATTTTTCAGTTATCTCCTTTAATTCAGTTTTGGTGCTGACATTCCTATCTGTAAAACTGGCATTTACACTATAAGAAAGCATAACCGGCGGTACAGCAGCTAACTCTTTAAACCTAAATGAAACAACATGGCACCTATCATTTACTTCTGAGAACTTAGCATTGTGTGCAGAGATTTTGCGGCTATCTCCTTTCTTTCAGTTTTTGTGCTAACATTCCTATCTGTAAAACTAGCTTTTACACTATAGGAAAGCCTAACCGGCGGTGTAGCAGCTACCTCTTTAAACCTAAATCAAACAACATGGCACATATGATTTACTTCGGAGAACTAACCAATGTGTGCAGAGATTTTTCAGTTATCTCCTTTACTTCAGTTTTGGTGCTGACATTCGTATGTGTAAAACTAGCCTTTACACTATAGGAAAGCATAACCGGTGGTATAGCAGCTAACTCTTTAAACCTAAATGAAACAACATGGCACATATGGTTTACTTCTGAGAACTAAGCATTGTGTGCAGAGATTTTGCGGCTATCTCCTTTCTTTCAGTTTTTGTGATAACATTCCTATCTGTAAAACTAGCATTTACACTATAGGAAAGCATAGCCGGCGGTATAGCAGCTAACTCTTTAAACCTAAATGAAACAACATGGCACATATGATTTACTTCTGAGAACTAAGCATTGTGTGCAGAGATTTTTCAGTTATCTCCTTTACTTCAGTTTTCGGGCTAACATTCCTATGTGTTAAACTAGCATTTACACTATAGGAAAGCATAACCGGCGGTATAGCAGCTAACTCTTTAAACCTAAATGAAACAACATGGCACATATGATGTTCTTCTGAGAACTAAGCATTGTGTGCAGAGATTTTGCGGCTATCTCCTTTCTTTCAGTTTTTGTGCTAACATTCCTATCTGTAAAACTAGCATTTTCACTATAGGAAACCATAACCGGAGGTATAGCAGCTAACTCTTTAAACCTAAATGAAACAACATGGCACATATGATGTACTTCTGGGAACTAAGCATTGTGAGCAGAGATTTTGTGGCTATCTCCTTTCTTTCAGTTTTTGTGCTAACATTCCTATCTGTAAAGCTAGCATTTACACTATAGGAAAGCATAACCGGCGGTATAGCTGCTAACGCTTTAAACCTAAATGAAACAACATGGCACATATGATTTACTTCTGAGAACTAAGCATTGTGTGCAGAGATTTTTCAGTTATCTCCTTTACTTCAGTTTTGGGGCTAACATTCCTATGTGTAAAACTAGCATTTACACAATAGGAAAGCATAACCGGCGCTATAGCAGCTAACTCTTTAATCCTAAATGAAACAACATGGCACATATGATTTACTTCTGAGAACTAAGCATAGTGTGCAGAGATTTTTCAGTTATCTCCTTTACTTCAGTTTTGGGGCTAACATTCCTATCTGTAAAACTAGCATTTACACAATAGGAAAGCATAACCGGCGCTATAGCAGCTAACTCTTTAAACCTAAATGAAACAACATGGCACATATGATTTACTTCTGAGAACTAAGCATTGTGTGCAGAGATTTTTCAGTTATCTCCTTTACTTCAGTTTTGGGGCTAACATTCCTATGTGTAAAACTAGCATTTACACAATAGGAAAGCATAACCGGCGGTATAGCAGCTAACTCTTTAAACCTAAATGAAACAACACGGCACATATGGTTTACTTCTGAGAACTAAGCATTGTGTGCAGAGATTTTGCGGCTATCTCCTTTCTTTCAGTTTTTGTGCTAACATTCCTATCTGTAAAACTAGCATTTACACTATAGGAAAGCATAGCCGGCGGTATAGCAGCTAACTCTTTAAACCTAAATGAAACAACATGGCACATATGATTTACTTCTGAGAACTAAGCATTGTGTGCAGAGATTTTTCAGTTATCTCCTTTACTTCAGTTTTTGGGCTAACATTCCTATGTGTAAAACTAGCATTTACACTATAGGAAAGCATAACCGGCGGTATAGCAGCTAACTCTTTAAACCTAAATGAAACAACATGGCACATACGATGTTCTTCTGAGAACTAAGCATTGTGTGCAGAGATTTTGCGGCTATCTCCTTTCTTTCAGTTTTTGTGCTAACATTCATAACTGTAAAACTAGCCTTTACACTATAGGAAATCCTAAACAGCGGTATAGCAGCTAACTCTTTAAACCTAAATGAAACAACATGGCACATATGATTTACTTCTGAGCATTAAGCATTGTGTGCAGAGATTTTTCAGTTATCTCCTTTACTTCAGTTTTGGGGCTAACATTCCTATGTGTAAAACTAGCATTTACACTATAGGAAAGCATAACCGGCGGTATAGCAGCTAACTCTTTAAACCTAAATGAAACAACATGGCACATATGGTTTACTTCTGAGAACTAACCTTTGTGTGCAGAGATTTTGCGGCTATCTCCTTTCTTTCAGTTTTTGTGCTGACATTCCTATCTGTAAAACTAGCCTTTACACTATAGGAAATCCTAAACGGTGGTATGGCAGCTAACTCTTTAAACCTAAATGAAACAACATTGCACATATGATTTACTTCTGAGAATTAAGCATTGTGTGCAGAGATTTTTCAGTTATCTCCTTTACTTCAGTTTTGGTGCTGACATTCCTATCTGTAAAACTAGCATTTACCCTATAGGAAAGCATAACCGGCGGTATAGCAGCTAACTCTTTAAACCTAAATGAAACAACATGGCACCTATCATTTACTTCTGAGAACGTAGCATTGTGTGCAGAGATTTTGCAGCTATGTCCTTTCTTTCAGTTTTTGTGCTAACATTCCTATCTGTAAAACTAGCTTTTACACTATAGGAAAGCCTAACCGGCGGTATAGCAGCTACCTCTTTAAACCTAAATGAAACAACAATGCACTTATGATTTACTCCTGAGAACTAAGCATTGTGTGCAGAGATTTTTCAGTTATCTCCTTTACTTCAGTTTTGGTGCTAACATTCCTATCTGTAAAACTAGCATTTACACTATAGGAAAGCCTAACCGGCGGTATAGCAGCTACCTCTTTAAACCTAAATGAAACAACATGGCACATATGATTTACTTCTGAGAACTAAGCACTGTGTGCAGAGAGTTTTCAGCTATCTCCTTTACTTCAGATTTTGCGCTAACCTTCATATTTTTATACTCGCATTTACTATATAGGAAAGCATAACTGAGGGTATAGCAGCTAACTCTTTAAACCTAAATGAAACAACATGGCACATATGGTTTACTTCTGAAAACTAAGCATTGTGTGCAGAGATTTTGCGGCTATCTCCTTTCTTTCAGTTTTTGTGCTAACATTCCTATCTGTAAAACTAGCATTTACACTATAGGAAAGCATAACCGGCGGTATAGCAGCTAACTCTTTAAACCTAAATGAAACAGCATGGCACATATGATGTACTTCTGAGAACTAAGCATTGTGTGCAGAGATTTTGCGGCTATCTCGTTTCTTTCAGTTTTTGTACTAACATTCCTATCTGTAAAACTAGCCTTTACACTATAGGAAATCCTAAACAGCGGTATAGCAGCTAACTCTTTAAACCTAAATGAAACAACATGGCACATATGATTTACTTCTGAGAATTAAGCATTGTGTGCAGAGATTTTTCAGTTATCTCCTTTACTTCAGTTTTGGGGCTAACATTCCTATGTGTAAAACTAGCATTTACACTATAGGAAAGCATAACTGGCGGTATAGCAGCTAACTCTTTAAACCTAAATGAAACAACATGGCACATATGATTTACTTCTGAGAACTAAGCATTGTGTGCAGAGATTTTGCGGCTATCTCCTTTCTTTCAGTTTTTGTGCTAACATTCCTATCTGTAAAACTAGCCTTTACACTATAGGAAATCCTAAACGGTGGTATAGCAGCTAACTCTTTAAACCTAAATGAAACAACATGGCACATATGGTTTACTTCTGAGAACTAAGCATTGTGTGCAGAGATTTTGCGGCTATCTCCTTTCTTTCAGTTTTTGTGCTAACATTCCTATCTGTAAAACTAGCATTTACACTATAGGAAAGCATAACCGGCGGTATAGCAGCTAACTCTTTAAACCTAAATGAAACAACATGGCACATATGATTTACTTCTGAGAACTAAGCATTGTGTGCAGAGATTTTTCAGTTATCTCCTTTACTTCAGTTTTGGGGCTAACATTCCTATGTGTAAAACTAGCATTTACACAATAGGAAAGCATAACCGGCGCTATAGCAGATAACTCTTTAATCCTAAATGAAACAACATGGCACATATGATTTACTTCTGAGAACTAAGCATTGTGTGCAGAGATTTTTCAGTTATCTCCTTTACTTCAGTTTTGGGGCTAACATACCTATGTGTAAAACTAGTATTTACACTATAGGAAAGCCTAACCGGCGGTATAGCAGCTACCTCTTTAAACCTAAATGAAACAACATGGCACATATGGTTTACTTCTGAGAACTAACCAATGTGTGCAGAGATTTTTCAGTTATCTCCTTTACTTCAGTTTTGGTGCTAACATTCGTATGTGTAAAACTAGCCTTTACACTATAGGAAAGCATAACCGGTGGTATAGCAGCTAACTATTTAAACCTAAATGAAACAACATGGCACATATGGTTTACTTCTGAGAACTAAGCATTGTGTGCAGAGATTTTGCGGCTATCTCCTTTCTTTCAGTTTTTGTGCTAACATTCCTATCTGTAAAACTAGCATTTACACTATAGGAAAGCATAACCGGCGGTATAGCAGCTAACTCTTTAAACCTAAATGAAACAACATGGCACCTATCATTTACTTCTGAGAACTTAGCATTGTGTGCAGAGATTTTGCGGCTATCTCCTTTCTTTCAGTTTTTGTGCTAACATTCCTATCTGTAAAACTAGCTTTTACACTATAGGAAAGCCTAACCGGCGGTGTAGCAGCTACCTCTTTAAACCTAAATGAAACAACATGGCACATATGATTTACTTCTGAGAACTAAGCAATGTGTGCAGAGATTTTTCAGTTATCTCCTTTACTTCAGTTTTGGTGCTAACATTCGTATGTGTAAAACTAGCCTTTACACTATAGGAAAGCATAACCGGTGGTATAGCAGCTAACTCTTTAAACCTAAATGAAACAACATGGCACATATGGTTTACTTCTGAGAACTAAGCATTGTGTGCAGAGATTTTGCGGCTATCTCCTTTCTTTCATTTTTTGTGCTAACATTCCTATCTGTAAAACTAGCATTTACACTATAGGAAAGCATAACCGGCGGTATAGCAGCTAACTCTTTAAACCTAAATGAAACAACATGGCACATATGATTTACTTCTGAGAACTAAGCATTGTGTGCAGAGATTTTTCAGTTATCTCCTTTACTTCAGTTTTGGGGCTAACATTCCTATGTGTAAAACCAGCATTTACACAATAGGAAAGCATAACCGGCGCTATAGCAGCTAACTCTTTAATCCTAAATGAAACAACATGGCACATATGATTTACTTCTGAGAACTAAGCATTGTGTGCAGAGATTTTTCAGTTATCTCCTTTACTTCAGTTTTGGGGCTAACATTCCTATGTGTAAAACTAGCATTTACACTATAGGAAAGCATAACCGGCGGTATAGCAGCTAACTCTTTAAACCTAAATGAAACAACACGGCACATATGGTTTACTTCTGAGAACTAAGCATTGTGTGCAGAGATTTTGCAGCTATCTCCTTTTTTTCAGTTTTTGTGCTAACATTCCTATCTGTAAAACTAGCATTTACACTATAGGAAAGCATAACCGGCGGTATAGCAGCTAACTCTTTAAACCTAAATGAAACAACATGGCACATATGATTTACTTCTGAAAATTAAGCATTGTGTGCAGAGATTTTTCAGTTATCTCCTTTAATTCAGTTTTGGTGCTGACATTCCTATGTGTAAAACTAGCATTTACACTATAGGAAAGCATAACCGGCGGTATAGCAGCTAACTCTTTAAACCTAAATGAAACAACATGGCACATATGATGTACTTCTGGGAACTAAGCATTGTGAGCAGAGATTTTGCGGCTATCTCCTTTCTTTCAGTTTTTGTGCTAACATTCCTATCTGTAAAACTAGCTTTTACACTATAGGAAAGCCTAACCGGCGGTATAGCAGCTACCTCTTTAAACCTAAATGAAACAACAATGCACATATGATTTATTCCTGAGAACTAAGCATTGTGTGCAGAGATTTTTCAGTTATCTCCTTTACTTCAGTTTTGGTGCTAACATTCCTATCTGTAAAACTAGCATTTACACAATAGGAAAGCCTAACCGGCGGTATAGCAGCTACCTCTTTAAACCTAAATGAAATAACATGGCTCATATGATTTACTTCTGAGAACTAAACACTGTGTGCAGAGAGTTTTCAGCTATCTCCTTTACTTCAGATTTTGCGCTAACCTTCATATTTTTATACTCGCATTTACTATATAGGAAAGCATAACTGAGGGTATAGCAGCTAACTCTTTAAACCTAAATGAAACAACATGGCACCTATCATTTACTTCTGAGAACTTAGCATTGTGTGCAGAGATTTTGCGGCTATCTCCTTTCTTTCAGTTTTTGTGCTAACATTCCTATCTGTAAAACTAGCTTTTACACTATAGGAAAGCCTAACCGGCGGTATAGCAGCTACCTCTTTAAACCTAAATGAAACAACATGGCACATATGATTTACTTCTGAGAACTAACCAATGTGTGCAGAGATTTTTCAGTTATCTCCTTTACTTCAGTTTTGGTGCTAACATTCGTATGTGTAAAACTAGCCTTTACACTATAGGAAAGCATAACCGGTGGTATAGCAGCTAACTATTTAAACCTAAATGAAACAACATGGCACATATGGTTTACTTCTGAGAACTAAGCATTGTGTGCAGAGATTTTGCGGCTATCTCCTTTCTTTCAGTTTTTGTGCTAACATTCCTATCTGTAAAACTAGCATTTACACTATAGGAAAGTATAACCTGCGGTATAGCAGCTAACTCTTTAAACCTAAATGAAACAACATGGCACATATGATTTACTTCTGAGAACTAAGCATTGTGTGCAGAGATTTTTCAGTTATCTCCTTTACTTCAGTTTTGGGGCTAACATTCCTATCTGTAAAACTAGCATTTACTCTATAGGAAAGCATTACAGGCGGTATAGCAGCTAACTCTTTAAACCTAAATGAAACCACATGGCACCTATCATTTACTTCTGAGAACTTAGCATTGTGTGCAGAGATTTTGCGGCTATCTCCTTTCTTTCAGTTTTTGTGCTAACATTCCTATCTGTAAAACTAGCTTTTACACTATAGGAAAGCCTAACCGGCGGTGTAGCAGCTACCTCTTTAAACCTAAATGAAACAACATGGCACATATGATTTACTTCTGAGAACTAAGCATTGTGTGCAGAGATTTTTCAGTTATCTCCTTTACTTCAGTTTTGGGGCTAACATTCCTATGTGTAAAACTAGCATTTACACAATAGGAAAGCAAAACCGGCGCTATATCAGCTAACTCTTTAATCCTAAATGAAACAACATGGCACATATGATTTACTTCTGAGAACTAAGCATTGTGTGCAGAGATTTTTCAGTTATCTCCTTTACTTCAGTTTTGGGGCTAACATTCCTATGTGTAAAACTAGCCTTTACACTATAGGAAAGCATAACCGGCGGTATAGCAGCTAACTCTTTAAACCTAAATGAAACAACACGGCACATGTGGTTTACTTCTGAGAACTAAGCATTGTGTGCAGAGATTTTGCAGCTATGTCCTTTCTTTCAGTTTTTGTCCTAACATTCCTATCTGTAAAACTAGCATTTACACTATAGGAAAGCATAACCGGCGGTATAGCAGCTAACTCTTTAAACCTAAATGAAACAACATGGCACATATGATTTACTTCTGAAAATTAAGCATTGTGTGCAGAGATTTTTCAGTTATCTCCTTTAATTCAGTTTTGGTGCTGACATTCCTATGTGTAAAACTAGCATTTACACTATAGGAAAGCATAACCGGCGGTATAGCAGCTAACTCTTTAAACCTAAATGAAACAACATGGCACATATGATGTACTTCTGGGAACTAAGCATTGTGAGCAGAGATTTTGCGGCTATCTCCTTTCTTTCAGTTTTTGTGCTAACATTCCTATCTGTAAAACTAGCTTTTACACTATAGGAAAGCCTAACCGGCGGTATAGCAGCTACCTCTTTAAACCTAAATGAAACAACAATGCACATATGATTTATTCCTGAGAACTAAGCATTGTGTGCAGAGATTTTTCAGTTATCTCCTTTACTTCAGTTTTGGTGCTAACATTCCTATCTGTAAAACTAGCATTTACACAATAGGAAAGCCTAACCGGCGGTATAGCAGCTACCTCTTTAAACCTAAATGAAATAACATGGCTCATATGATTTACTTCTGAGAACTAAGCACTGTGTGCAGAGAGTTTTCAGCTATCTCCTTTACTTCAGATTTTGCGCTAACCTTCATATTTTTATACTCGCATTTACTATATAGGAAAGCATAACTGAGGGTATAGCAGCTAACTCTTTAAACCTAAATGAAACAACATGGCACATATGATTTACTTCTGAGAACTAACCAATGTGTGCAGAGATTTTTCAGTTATCTCCTTTACTTCAGTTTTGGTGCTAACATTCGTATGTGTAAAACTAGCCTTTACACTATAGGAAAGCATAACCGGTGGTATAGCAGCTAACTCTTTAAACCTAAAAGAAACAACATGGCACATATGGTTTACTTCTGAAAACTAAGCATTGTGTGCAGAGATTTTGCGGCTATCTCCTTTCTTTCAGTTTTTGTGCTAACATTCCTATCTGTAAAACTAGCATTTACACTATAGGAAAGCATAACCGGAGGTATAGCAGCTAACTCTTTAAACCTAAATGAAACAACATGGCACATATGATGTACTTCTGAGAACTAAGCATTGTGTGCAGAGATTTTGCGGCTATCTCCTTTCTTTCAGTTTTTGTGCTAACATTCCTATCTTTAAAACTAGCCTTTACACTATAGGAAATCCTAAACAGCGGTATAGCAGCTAACTCTTTAAACCTAAATGAAACAACATGGCACATATGATTTACTTCTGAGAATTAAGCATTGTGTGCAGAGATTTTTCAGTTATCTCCTTTACTTCAGTTTTGGGGCTAACATTCCTATGTGTAAAACTAGCATTTACACTATAGGAAAGCATAACCGGCGGTATAGCAGCTAACTCTTTAAACCTAAATGAAACAACACGGCACATATGATTTACTTCTGAGAACTAAGCATTGTGTGTAGAGATTTTGCGGCTATCTCCTTTCTTTCAGTTTTTGTGCTAACATTCCTATCTGTAAAACTAGCCTTTACACTATAGGAAACCATAACCGGCGGTATAGCAGCTAACTCTTTAAACCTAAATGAAACAACATGGCACATATGATGTACTTCTGGGAACTAAGCATTGTGAGCAGAGATTTTGTGGCTATCTCCTTTCTTTCAGTTTTTGTGCTAACATTCCTATCTGTAAAACTAGCCTTTACACTATAGGAAATCCTAAACGGTGGTATAGCAGCTAACTCTTTAAACCTAAATGAAACAACATGGCACATATGATTTACTTCTGAGAATTAAGCATTGTGTGCAGAGATTTTTCAGTTATCTCCTTTACTTCAGTTTTGGTGCTGACATTCCTATCTGTAAAACTAGCATTTACCCTATAGGAAAGCATAACCGGCTGTATAGCAGCTAACTCTTTAAACCTAAATGAAACAACATGGCACATATGATTTCCTTCTGAGAACTAAGCATTGTGTGCAGAGATTTTGCGGCTATCTCCTTTCTTTCAGTTTTTGTGCTAACATTCCTATGTGTAAAACTAGCATTTACACTATAGGAAAGCATAACCGGCGGTATAGCAGCTAACTCTTTAAACCTAAATGAAACAACATGGCACATATGATGTACTTCTGGGAACTAAGCATTGTGAGCAGAGATTTTGCTGCTATCTCCTTTCTTTCAGTTTTTGTGCTAACATTCCTATCTGTAAAACTAGCTTTTACACTATAGGAAAGCCTAACCGGCGGTATAGCAGCTACCTCTTTAAACCTAAATGAAACACCAATGCACATATGATTTATTCCTGAGAACTAAGCATTGTGTGCAGAGATTTTTCAGTTATCTCCTTTCCTTCAGTTTTGGTGCTAACATTCCTATCTGTAAAACTAGCATTTACACAATAGGAAAGCCTAACCGGCGGTATAGCAGCTACCTCTTTAAACCTAAATGAAATAACATGGCTCATATGATTTACTTCTAAGAACTAAGCACTGTGTGCAGAGAGTTTTCAGCTATCTCCTTTACTTCAGATTTTGCGCTAACCTTCATATTTTTATACTCGCATTTACTATATAGGAAAGCATAACTGAGGGTATAGCAGCTAACTCTTTAAACCTAAATGAAACAACATGGCACATATGGTTTACTTCTGAAAACTAAGCATTGTGTGCAGAGATTTTGCGGCTATCTCCTTTCTTTCAGTTTTTGTGCTAACATTCCTATCTGTAAAACTACCATTTACACTATAGGAAAGCATAACCGGCGGTATAGCAGCTAACTCTTTAAACCTAAATGAAACAACATGGCACATATGATTTACTTCTGAGAACTAAGCATTGTGTGCAGAGATTTTGCGGCTATCTCCTTTCTTTCAGTTTTTGTGCTAACATTCCTATCTGTAAAACAAATGAAACAACATGGCACATATGATTTACTTCTGAGAACTAAGCATTGTGTGCAGAGATTTTTCAGTTATCTCCTTTACTTCAGTTTTCGGGCTAACATTCCTATGTGTAAAACTAGCATTTACACTATAGGGAAGCATAACCGGCGGTATAGCAGCTAACTCTTTAAACCTAAATGAAACAACATGGCACATATGATGTTCTTCTGAGAACTAAGCATTGTGTGCAGAGATTTTGCGGCTATCTCCTTTCTTTCAGTTTTTGTGCTAACATTCCTATCTGTAAAACTAGCATTTACACTATAGGAAAGCATAACCGGCGGTATAGCAGCTAACTCTTTAAACCTAAATGAAACAACATGGCACATATGATGTACTTCTGAGAACTAAGCATTGTGAGCAGAGATTTTGCGGCTATCTCCTCTCTTTCAGTTTTTGTGCTAACATTCCTATCTGTAAAACTAGCCTTTACACTATAGGAAATCCTAAACGGTGGTATAGCAGCTAACTCTTTAAACCTAAATGAAACAACATGGCACATATGATTTACTTCTGAGAATTAAGCATTGTGTGCAGAGATTTTTCAGTTATCTCCTTTACTTCAGTTTTGGTGCTGACATTCCTATCTGTAAAACTAGCATTTACCCTATAGGAAAGCATAACCGGCGGTATAGCAGCTAACTCTTTAAACCTAAATGAAACAACATGGCACCTATCATTTACGTCTGAGAACGTAGCATTGTGTGCAGAGATTTTGCAGCTATCTCCTTTCTTTCAGTTTTTGTGCTAACATTCCTATCTGTAAAACTAGCCTTTACACTATAGGAAATCCTAAACGGTGGTATAGCAGCTAACTCTTTAAACCTAAATGAAACAACATGGCACATATGATTTACTTCT
This sequence comes from Dasypus novemcinctus, assembly GCF_030445035.2. Taxonomy (NCBI): domain Eukaryota; kingdom Metazoa; phylum Chordata; class Mammalia; order Cingulata; family Dasypodidae; genus Dasypus; species Dasypus novemcinctus. Next base: position 113,238 of record NW_026688201.1, read on the forward strand.
GAGAATTAAGCATTGTGTGCAGAGATTTTTCAGTTATCTCCTTTAATTCAGTTTTGGTGCTGACATTCCTATCTGTAAAACTGGCATTTACACTATATGAAAGCATAACCGGCGGTATAGCAGCTAACTCTTTAAACCTAAATGAAACAACATGGCACCTATCATTTACTTCTGAGAACTTAGCATTGTGTGCAGAGATTTTGCGGCTATCTCCTTTCTTTCAGTTTTTGTGCTAACATTCCTATCTGTAAAACTAGCTTTTACACTATAGGAAAGCCTAACCGGCGGTGTAGCAGCTACCTCTTTAAACCTAAATCAAACAACATGGCACATATGATTTTCTTCTGAGAACTAAGCATTGTGTGCAGAGATTTTTCAGTTATCTCCTTTACTTCAGTTTTGGGTCTAACATTCCTATGTGTAAAACTAGCATTTACACAATAGGAAAGCATAACCGGTGGTATAGCAGCTAACTCTTTAAACCTAAATGAAACAACATGGCACATATGGTTTACTTCTGAGAACTAAGCATTGTGTGCAGAGATTTTGCGGCTATCTCCTTTCTTTCAGTTTTTGTGCTAACATTCCTATCTGTAAAACTAGCATTTACACTATAGGAAAGCATAGCCGGCGGTATAGCAGCTAACTCTTTAAACCTAAATGAAACAACATGGCACATATGATTTACTTCTGAGAACTAAGCATTGTGTGCAGAGATTTTTCAGTTATCTCCTTTACTTCATTTTTCGGGCTAACATTCCTATGTGTAAAACTAGCATTTACACTATAGGAAAGCATAACCGGCGGTATAGCAGCTAACTCTTTAAACCTAAATGAAACAACATGGCACATATGATGTTCTTCTGAGAACTAAGCATTGTGTGCAGAGATTTTGCGGCTATCTCCTTTCTTTCGGTTTTTGTGCTAACATTCCTAGCTGTAAAACTAGCCTTTACACTATAGGAAATCCTAAACAGCGGTATAGCAGCTAACTCTTTAAACCTAAATGAAACAACATGGCACATATGATTTACTTCTGAGAATTAAGCATTGTGTGCAGAGATTTTTCAGTTATCTCCTTTACTTCAGTTTTGGGGCTAACATTCCTATGTGTAAAACTAGCATTTACACTATAGGAAAGCATAACCGGCGGTATAGCAGCTAACTCTTTAAACCTAAATGAAACAACATGGCACATATGGTTTACTTCTGAGAACTAAGCATTGTGTGCAGAGATTTTGCGGCTATCTCCTTTCTTTCAGTTTTTGTGCTAACATTCCTATCTGTAAAACTAGCATTTTCACTATAGGAAACCATAACCGGCGGTATAGCAGCTACCTCTTTAAACCTAAATGAAACAACATGGCACATATGATTTACTTCTGAGAACTAAGCACTGTGTGCAGAGAGTTTTCAGCTATCTCCTTTACTTCAGATTTTGCGCTAACCTTCATATTTTTATACTCGCATTTACTATATAGGAAAGCATAACTGAGGGTATAGCAGCTAACTCTTTAAACCTAAATGAAACAACATGGCACCTATCATTTACTTCTGAGAACGTAGCATTGTGTGCAGAGATTTTTCAGTTATCTCCTTTACTTCAGTTTTGGGGCTAACATTCCTATGTGTAAAACTAGCATTTACACAATAGGAAAGCATAACCGGCGCTGTAGCAGCTAACTCTTTAATCCTAAATGAAACAACATGGCACATATGATTTACTTCTGAGAACTAAGCATTGTGTGCAGAGATTTTGCGGCTATCTCCTTTCTTTCAGTTTTTGTGCTAACATTCCTATGTGTAAAACTAGCATTTACACTATAGGAAAGCATAACCGGCGGTATAGCAGCTAACTCTTTAAACCTAAATGAAACAACATGGCACATATGATGTACTTCTGGGAACTAAGCATTGTGAGCAGAGATTTTGCTGCTATCTCCTTTCTTTCAGTTTTTGTGCTAACATTCCTATCTGTAAAACTAGCCTTTACACTATAGGAAATCCTAAACGGTGGTATAGCAGCTAACTCTTCAAACCTAAATGAAACAACATGGCACATATGATTTACTTCTGAGAATTAAGCATTGTGTGCAGAGATTTTTCAGTTATCTCCTTTAATTCAGTTTTGGTGCTGACATTCCTATCTGTAAAACTAGCATTTACACTATAAGAAAGCATAACCGGCGGTATAGCAGCTAACTCTTTAAACCTAAATGAAACAACATGGCACCTATCATTTACTTCTGAGAACGTAGCATTGTGTGCAGAGATTTTGCAGCTATCTCCTTTCTTTCAGTTTTTGTGCTAACATTCCTATCTGTAAAACTAGCTTTTACACTATAGGAAAGCCTAACCGGCGGTATAGCAGCTAACTCTTTAAACCTAAATGAAACAACAATGCACATATGATTTACTCCTGAGAACTAAGCATTGTGTGCAGAGATTTTTCAGTTATCTCCTTTACTTCAGTTTTGGTGCTAACATTCCTATCTGTAAAACTAGCATTTACACTATAGGAAAGCCTAACCGGCGGTATAGCAGCTACCTCTTTAAACCTAAATGAAACAACATGGCACATATGATTTACTTCTGAGAACTAAGCACTGTGTGCAGAGAGTTTTCAGCTATCTCCTTTACTTCAGATTTTGCGCTAACCTTCATATTTTTATACTCGCATTTACTATATAGGAAAGCATAACTGAGGGTATAGCAGCTAACTCTTTAAACCTAAATGAAACAACATGGAACCTATCATTTACTTCTGAGAACTAAGCATTGTGTGCAGAGATTTTTCAGTTATATCCTTTACTTCAGTTTTGGGGCTAACATTCCTATGTGTAAAACTAGCATTTACACAATAGGAAAGCATAACCGGCGCTGTAGCAGCTAACTCTTTAATCCTAAATGAAACAACATGGCACATATGATTTACTTCTGAGAACTAAGCATTGTGTGCAGAGATTTTGCGGCTATCTCCTTTCTTTCAGTTTTTGTGCTAACATTCCTATCTGTATAACTAGCCTTTACACTATAGGAAATCCTAAACGGTGGTATAGCAGCTAACTCTTTAAACCTAAACGAAACAACATGGCACATATGATTTACTTCTGAGAATTAAGCATTGTGTGCAGAGATTTTTCAGTTATCTCCTTTACTTCAGTTTTGCTGCTGACATTCCTATCTGTAAAACTAGCATTTACCCTATAGGAAAGCATAACCGGCGGTATAGCAGCTAACTCTTTAAACCTAAATGAAACAACATGGCACATATGATTTACTTCTGAGAAGTAAGCATTGTGTGCAGGGATTTTGCGGCTATCTCCTTTCTTTCAGTTTTTGTGCTAACATTCCTATCTGTAAATCTAGCCTTTACACTATAGGAAATCCTAAACGGCGGTATAGCAGCTAACTCTTTAAACCTAAATGAAACAACATGGCACATATGATTTACTTCTGAGAATTAAGCATTGTGTGCAGATATTTTTCAGTTATCTCCTTTAATTCAGTTTTGGTGCTGACATTCCTATCTGTAAAACTAGCATTTACACTATAAGAAAGCATAACCGGCGGTATAGCAGCTAACTCTTTAAACCTAAATGAAACAACATGGCACCTATCATTTACTTCTGAGAACTTAGCATTCTGTGCAGAGATTTTGCGGCTATCTCCTTTCTTTCAGTTTTTGTGCTAACATTCCTATCGGTAAAACTAGCTTTTCCACTATAGGAAAGCCTAACCGGCGGTATAGCAGCTACCTCTTTAAACCTAAATGAAACAACATGGCACATATGATTTACTTCTGAGAACTAACCAATGTGTGCAGAGATTTTTCAGTTATCTCCTTTACTTCAGTTTTGGTGGTAACATTCCTATGTGTAAAACTAGCCTTTACACTATAGGAAAGCATAACCGGTGGTATAGCAGCTAACTCTTTAAACCTAAATGAAACAACATGGCACATATGGTTTACTTCTGAGAACTAAGCGTTGTGTGCAGAGATTTTGCGGCTATCTCCTTTCTTTCAGTTTTTGTGCTAACATTCCTTTCTGTTAAACTAGCATTTACACTATAGGAAAGCATAACCGGCGGTATAGCAGCTAACTCTTTAAACCTAAATGAAACAACATGTCACATATGATGTTCTTCTGAGAACTAAGCATTGTGTGCAGAGATTTTTCAGTTATCTCCTTTACTTCAGTTTTGGGGCTAACATTCCTATGTGTAAAACTAGCATTTACACAATAGGAAAGCATAACCGGCGCTATAGCAGCTAACTCTTTAATCCTAAATGAAACAACATGGCACCTATCATTTACTTCTGAGAACGTAGCATTGTGTGCAGAGATTTTGCAGCTATCTCCTTTCTTTCAGTTTTTGTGCTAACATTCCTATCTGTAAAACTAGCTTTTACACTATAGGAAAGCCTAACCGGCGGTATAGCAGCTACCTCTTTAAACCTAAATGAAACAACAATGCACATATGATTTACTCCTGAGAACTAAGCATTGTGTGCAGAGATTTTCCAGTTATCTCCTTTACTTCAGTTTTGGTGCTAACATTCCTATCTGTAAAACTAGCATTTACACTATAGGAAAGCCTACCCGGCGGTATAGCAGCTGCCTCTTTAAACCTAAATGAAACAACATGGCACATATGATTTACTTCTGAGAACTAAGCACTGTGTGCAGAGAGTTTTCAGCTATCTCCTTTACTTCAGATTTTGCGCTAACCTTCATATTTTTATACTCGCATTTACTATATAGGAAAGCATAACTGAGGGTATAGCAGCTAACTCTTTAAACCTAAATGAAACAACATGGCACATATGGTTTACTTCTGAAAACTAAGCATTGTGTGCAGAGATTTTGCGGCTATCTCCTTTCTTTCAGTTTTTGTGCTAACATTCCTATCTGTAAAACTAGCATTTACACTATAGGAAAGCATAACCGGCGGTATAGCAGCTAACTCTTTAAACCTAAATGAAACAACATGGCACATATGATGTACTTCTGAGAACTAAGCATTGTGTGCAGAGATTTTGCGGCTATCTCGTTTCTTTCAGTTTTTGTGCTAACATTCCTATCTGTAAAACTAGCCTTTACACTATAGGAAATCCTAAACAGCGGTATAGGAGCTAACTCTTTAAACCTAAATGAAACAACATGGCACATATGATTTACTTCTGAGAATTAAGCATTGTGTGCAGAGATTTTTCAGTTATCTCCTTTACTTCAGTTTTGGGGCTAAATTCCTATGTGTAAAACTAGCATTTACACTATAGGAAAGCATAACCGGCGGTATAGCAGCTAACTCTTTAAACCTAAATGAAACAACATGGCACATATGATTTACTTCTGAGAACTAAGCATTGTGTGCAGAGATTTTGCGGCTATCTCCTTTCTTTCAGTTTTTGTGCTAACATTCCTATCTGTAAAACTAGCATTTACACTATAGGAAAGCATAAACGGCGGTATAGCAGCTAACTCTTTAAACCTAAATGAAACAACATGGCACCTATCATTTACTTCTGAGAACTTAGCATTGTGTGCAGAGATTTTGCGGCTATCTCCTTTCTTTCAGTTTTTGTGCTAACATTCCTATCTGTAAAACTAGCTTTTCCACTGTAGGAAAGCCTAACCGGCGGTATAGCAGCTACCTCTTTAAACCTAAATGAAACAACATGGCACATATGATTTACTTCTAAGAACTAAGCATTTTGTGCAGAGATTTTTCAGTTATCTCCTTTACTTCAGTTTTGGGGCTAACATTCCTATCTGTAAAAGTAGCATTTACACTATAGGAAAGCATAACCGGCGGTATAGCAGCTAACTCTTTAAACCTAAATGAAATAACATGGCACCTATCATTTACTTCTGAGAACTAAGCATTGTGTGCAGAGATTTTTCAGTTATCTCCTTTACTTCAATTTTGGGGCAAACATTCCTATGTGTAAAACTAGCATTTACACAATAGGAAAGCATAACCGGCGCTGTAGCAGATAACTCTTTAATCCTAAATGAAACAACATGGCACATATGATGTACTTCTGAGAACTAAGCATTGTGTGCAGAGATTTTGCGGCTATCTCCTTTCTTTCAGTTTTTGTGCTAACATTCCTATCTGTAAAACTAGCATTTACACTATAGGAAACCATAACCGGCGGTATAGCAGCTAACTCTTTAAACCTAAATGAAATAACATGGCACCTATCATTTACTTCTGAGAACTAAGCATTGTGTGCAGAGATTTTTCAGTTATCTCCTTTACTTCATTTTTCGGGCAAACATTCCTATGTGTAAAACTAGCATTTACACAATAGGAAAGCATAACCGGCGCTGTAGCAGATAACTCTTTAATCCTAAATGAAACAACATGGCACATATGATGTACTTCTGAGAACTAAGCATTGTGTGCAGAGATTTTGCGGCTATCTCGTTTCTTTCAGTTTTTGTGCTAACATTCCTATCTGTAAAACTAGCCTTTACACTATAGGAAATCCTAAACAGCGGTATAGCAGCTAACTCTTTAAACCTAAATGAAACAACATGGCACATATGATTTACTTCTGAGAATTAAGCATTGTGTGCAGAGATTTTTCAGTTATCTCCTTTACTTCAGTTTTGGGGCTAACGTTCCTATGTGTAAAACTATCATTTACACTATAGGAAAGCATAACCGGCGGTATAGCAGCTAACTCTTTAAACCTAAATGAAACAACATGGCACATATGATTTACTTCTGAGAACTAAGCATTGTGTACAGAGATTTTGCGGCTATCTCCTTTCTTTCAGTTTTTGTGCTAACATTCCTATCTGTAAAACTAGCCTTTACACTATAGGAAATCCTAAACGGTGGTATAGCAGCTAACTCTTTAAACCTAAATGAAACAACATGGCACATATGATTTACTTCTGAGAATTAAGCATTGTGTGCAGAGATTTTTCAGTTATCTCCTTTAATTCAGTTTTGGTGCTGACATTCCTATCTGTAAAACTAGCATTTACACTATAAGAAAGCATAACCGGCGGTATAGCAGCTAACTCTTTAAACCTAAATGAAACAACATGGCACCTATCATTTACTTCTGAGAACTTAGCATTGTGTGCAGAGATTTTGCGGCTATCTCCTTTCTTTCAGTTTTTCTGCTAACATTCCTATCTGTAAAACTAGCTTTTACACTATAGGAAAGCCTAACCGGCGGTGTAGCAGCTACCTCTTTAAACCTAAATGAAACAACATGGCACATATGATTTACTTCTGAGAACTAACCAATGTGTGCAGAGATTTTTCAGTTTTCTCCTTTACTTCAGTTTTGGTGCTAACATTCGTATGTGTAAAACTAGCCTTTACACTATAGGAAAGCATAACCGGTGGTATAGCAGCTAACTCTTTAAACCTAAAAGAAACAACATGGCACATATGGTTTACTTCTGAAAACTAAGCATTGTGTGCAGAGATTTTGCGGCTATCTCCTTTCTTTCAGTTTTTGTGCTAACATTCCTATCTGTAAAACTAGCATTTACACTATAGGAAAGCATAACCGGAGGTATAGCAGCTAACTCTTTAAACCTAAATGAAACAACATGGCACATATGATGTACTTCTGAGAACTAAGCATTGTGTGCAGAGATTTTGCGGCTATCTCCTTTCTTTCAGTTTTTGTGCTAACATTCCTATCTTTAAAACTAGCCTTTACACTATAGGAAATCCTAAACAGCGGTATAGCAGCTAACTCTTTAAACCTAAATGAAACAACATGGCACATATGATTTACTTCTGAGAATTAAGCATTGTGTGCAGAGATTTTTCAGTTATCTCCTTTACTTCAGTTTTGGGGCTAACATTCCTATGTGTAAAACTAGCATTTACACTATAGGAAAGCATAACCGGCGGTATAGCAGCTAACTCTTTAAACCTAAATGAAACAACACGGCACATATGATTTACTTCTGAGAACTAAGCATTGTGTGTAGAGATTTTGCGGCTATCTCCTTTCTTTCAGTTTTTGTGCTAACATTCCTATCTGTAAAACTAGCCTTTACACTATAGGAAATCCTAAACGGTGGTATAGCAGCTAACTCTTTAAACCTAAATGAAACAACATGGCACATATGATTTACTTCTGAGAATTAAGCATTGTGTGCAGAGATTTTTCAGTTATCTCCTTTAATTCAGTTTTGGTGCTGACATTCCTATCTGTAAAACTAGCATTTACACTATAAGAAAGCATAACCGGCGGTATAGCAGCTAACTCTTTAAACCTAAATGAAACAACATGGCACCTATCATTTACTTCTGAGAACTTAGCATTGTGTGCAGAGATTTTGCGGCTATCTCCTTTCTTTCAGTTTTTCTGCTAACATTCCTATCTGTAAAACTAGCTTTTACACTATAGGAAAGCCTAACCGGCGGTGTAGCAGCTACCTCTTTAAACCTAAATGAAACAACATGGCACATATGATTTACTTCTGAGAACTAACCAATGTGTGCAGAGATTTTTCAGTTATCTCCTTTACTTCAGTTTTGGTGCTAACATTCGTATGTGTAAAACTAGCCTTTACACTATAGGAAAGCATAACCGGTGGTATAGCAGCTAACTCTTTAAACCTAAAAGAAACAACATGGCACATATGGTTTACTTCTGAAAACTAAGCATTGTGTGCAGAGATTTTGCGGCTATCTCCTTTCTTTCAGTTTTTGTGCTAACATTCCTATCTGTAAAACTAGCATTTACACTATAGGAAAGCATAACCGGAGGTATAGCAGCTAACTCTTTAAACCTAAATGAAACAACATGGCACATATGATGTACTTCTGAGAACTAAGCATTGTGTGCAGAGATTTTGCGGCTATCTCCTTTCTTTCAGTTTTTGTGCTAACATTCCTATCTTTAAAACTAGCCTTTACACTATAGGAAATCCTAAACAGCGGTATAGCAGGTAACTCTTTAAACCTAAATGAAACAACATGGCACATATGATTTACTTCTGAGAATTAAGCATTGTGTGCAGAGATTTTTCAGTTATCTCCTTTACTTCAGTTTTGGGGCTAACATTCCTATGTGTAAAACTAGCATTTACACTATAGGAAAGCATAACCGGCGGTATAGCAGCTAACTCTTTAAACCTAAATGAAACAACACGGCACATATGATTTACTTCTGAGAACTAAGCATTGTGTGTAGAGATTTTGCGGCTATCTCCTTTCTTTCAGTTTTTGTGCTAACATTCCTATTTGTAAAACTAGCCTTTACACTATAGGAAATCCTAAACGGTGGTATAGCAGCTAACTCTTTAAACCTAAATGAAACAACATGGCACATATGATTTACTTCTGAGAATTAAGCATTGTGTGCAGAGATTTTTCAGTTATCTCCTTTACTTCAGTTTTGGTGCTGACATTCCTATCTGTAAAACTAGCATTTACACTATAAGAAAGCATAACCGGCGGTATAGCAGCTAACTCTTTAAACCTAAATGAAACAACATGGCACCTATCATTTACTTCTGAGAACTTAGCATTGTGTGCAGAGATTTTGCGGCTATCTCCTTTCTTTCAGTTTTTGTGCTAACATTCCTATCTGTAAAACTAGCTTTTACACTATAGGAAAGCCTAACCGGCGGTATAGCAGCTACCTCTTTAAACCTAAATGAAACAACATGGCACATATGATTTACTTCTGAGAACTAACCAATGTGTGCAGAGATTTTTCAGTTATCTCCTTTACTTCAGTTTTGGGGCTAACATTCCTATTGTAAAAGTAGCATTTACACTATAGGAAAGCATTACCGGCGGTATAGCAGCTAACTCTTTAAACCTAAATGAAACAACATGGCACCTATCATTTACTTCTGAGAACTAAGCATTGTGTGCAGAGATTTTTCAGTTATCTCCTTTACTTCAGTTTTGGGGCTAACATTCCTATTTGTAAAACTACCATTTACACAATAGGAAAGCATAACCGGCGCTATAGCAGCTAACTCTTTAATCCTAAATGAAACAACATGGCAAATATGATTTACTTCTGAGAACTAAGCATTGTGTGCAGAGATTTTTCAGTTATCTCCTTTACTTCAGTTTTGGGGCTAACATTCCTATGTGTAAAACTAGCATTTACATTATAGGAAAGCATAACCGGCGGTATAGCAGCTAACTCTTTAAACCTAAATGAAACAACACGGCACATATGGTTTACTTCTGAGAACTAAGCATTGTGTGCAGAGATTTTGCGGCTATCTCCTTTCTTTCAGTTTTTGTGCTAACATTCCTATCTGTAAAACTAGCATTTACACTATAGGAAAGCATAACCGGCGGTATAGCAGCTAACTCTTTAAACCTAAATGAAACAACATGGCACCTATCATTTACTTCTGAGAACTAAGCATTGTGTGCAGAGATTTTTCAGTTATCTCCTTTACTTCAGTTTTGGGGCTAACATTCCTATGTGTAAAACTAGCATTTACACAATAGGAAAGCATAACCGGCGGTATAGCAGCTAACTCTTTAATCCTAAATGAAACAACATGGCACATATGATGTACTTCTGAGAACTAAGCATTGTGTGCAGAGATTTTGCGGCTATCTCGTTTCTTTCAGTTTTTGTGCTAACATTCCTATCTGTAAAACTAGCCTTTACACTATAGGAAATCCTAAACAGCGGTATAGGAGCTAACTCTTTAAACCTAAATGAAACAACATGGCACATATGATTTACTTCTGAGAATTAAGCATTGTGTGCAGAGATTTTTCAGTTATCTCCTTTACTTCAGTTTTGGGGCTAACATTCCTATGTGTAAAACTAGCATTTACACTATAGGAAAGCATAACCGGCGGTATAGCAGCTAACTCTTTAAACCTAAATGAAACAACATGGCACATATGATTTACTTCTGAGAACTAAGCATTGTGTGCAGAGATTTTGCAGCTATCTCCTTTCTTTCAGTTTTTGTGCTAACATTCCTATCTGTAAAACTAGCATTTACACTATAGGAAAGCATAAACGGCGGTATAGCAGCTAACTCTTTAAACCTAAATGAAACAACATGGCACCTATCATTTACTTCTGAGAACTTAGCATTGTGTGCAGAGATTTTGCGGCTATCTCCTTTCTTTCAGTTTTTGTGCTAACATTCCTATCTGTAAAACTAGCATTTACACTATAGGAAAGCATAGCCGGCGGTATAGCAGCTAACTCTTTAAACCTAAATGAAACAACATGGCACATATGATTTACTTCTGAGAACTAAGCATTGTGTGCAGAGATTTTTCAGTTATCTCCTTTACTTCAGTTTTCGGGCTAACATTCCTATGCGTAAAACTAGCATTTACACTATAGGAAAGCATAACCGGCGGTATAGCAGCTAACTCTTTAAACCTAAATGAAACAACATGGCAAATATGATGTTCTTCTGAGAACTAAGCATTGTGTGCAGAGATTTTGCGGCTATCTCCTTTCTTTCAGTTTTTGTGCTAACATTCCTATCTGTAAAAGTAGCATTTACACTATAGGAAAGCATAACCGGCGGTATAGCAGCTAACTCTTTAAACCTAAATGAAACAACATGGCACATATGATGTATTTCTGGGAACTAAGCATTGTGAGCAGAGATTTTGCGGCTATCTCCTTTCTTTCAGTTTTTGTGCTAACATTCCTATCTGTAAAACTAGCCTTTACACTATAGGAAAGCATAACCGGCGGTATAGCAGCTAACTCATTAAACCTAAATGAAACAACATGGCACATATGATTTACTTCTGAGAATTAAGCATTGTGTGCAGAGATTTTTCAGTTATCTCCTTTACTTCAGTTTTGGGGCTAACATTCCTATGTGTAAAGCTAGCATTTACACTATAGGAAAGCATAACCGGCGGTATAGCAGCTAACTCTTTAAACCTAAATGAAACAACATGGCACATATGATTTACTTCTGAGAACTAAGCATTGTGTGCAGAGATTTTGCGGCTCTCTCCTTTCTTTCAGTTTTTGTGCTAACATTCCTATCTGTAAAACTAGCTTTTACAATATAGGAAAGCCTAACCGGCGGTATAGCAGCTACCTCTTTAAACCTAAATGAAACAACAATGCACATATGATTTACTCCTGAGAACTAAGCATTGTGTGCAGAGATTTTTCAGTTATCGCCTTTACTTCAGTTTTGGTGCTAACATTCCTATCTGTAAAGCTAGCATTTACACTATAGGAAAGCCTAACCGGCGGTATAGCAGCTAACTCTTTAAACCTAAATGAAACAACATGGCACATATGGTATACTTCTGAAAACTAAGCATTGTGTGCAGAGATTTTGCGGCTATCTCCTTTCTTTCAGTTTTTGTGCTAACATTCCTATCTGTAAAACTAGCATTTACACTATAGGAAAGCATAACCGGCGGTATAGCAGCTAACTCTTTAAACCTAAATGAAACAACATGGCACATATGATTTACTTCTGAGAACTAAGCATTGTGTGCAGAGATTTTGCGGCTATCTCCTTTCTTTCAGTTTTTGTGCTAACATTCGTATCTGTAAAACTAGCCTTTACACTATAGGAAATCCTAAACGGCGGTATAGCAGCTAACTCTTTAAACCTAAATGAAACAACATGGCACATATGATTTACTTCTGAGAATTAAGCATTGTGTGCAGATATTTTTCAGTTATCTCCTTTAATTCAGTTTTGGTGCTGACATTCCTATCTGTAAAACTAGCATTTACACTATAAGAAAGCATAACCGGCGGTATAGCAGCTAACTCTTTAAACCTAAATGAAACAACATGGCACCTATCATTTACTTCTGAGAACTTAACATTCTGTGCAGAGATTTTGCGGCTATCTCCTTTCTTTCAGTTTTTGTGCTAACATTCCTATCTGTAAAACTAGCATTTACACTATAGGAACGCATAACCGGCGGTATAGCAGCTAACTCTTTAAACCTAAATGAAACAACATGGCACATATGATTTACTTCTAAGAACTAAGCATTGTGTGCAGAGATTTTTCAGTTATCTCCTTTACTTCAGTTTTGGGGCTAACATTCCTATTGTAAAAGTAGCATTTACACTATAGGAAAGCATTACCGGCGGTATAGCAGCTAACTCTTTAAACCTAAATGAAACAACATGGCACCTATCATTTACTTCTGAGAACTAAGCATTGTGTGCAGAGATTTTTCAGTTATCTCCTTTACTTCAGTTTTGGGGCTAACATTCCTATGTGTAAAACTAGCATTTACACAATAGGAAAGCATAACCGGCGCTATTGCAGCTAACTCTTTAATCCTAAATGAAACAACATCGCAAATATGATTTACTTCTGAGACCTAAGCATTGTGTGCAGAGATTTTTCAGTTATCTCCTTTACTTCAGTTTTGGGGCTAACATTCCTATGTGTAAAACTAGCATTTACATTATAGGAAAGCATAACCGGCGGTATAGCAGCTAACTCTTTAAACCTAAATGAAACAACACGGCACATATGGTTTCCTTCTGAGAACTAAGCATTGTGTGCAGAGATTTTGCGGCTATCTCCTTTCTTTCAGTTTTTGTGCTAACATTCCTATCTGTAAAACTAGCATTTACACTATAGGAAAGCATAACCGGCGGTATAGCAGCTAACTCTTTAAACCTAAATGAAACAACATGGCACCTATCATTTACTTCTGAGAACTAAGCATTGTGTGCAGAGATTTTTCAGTTATCTCCTTTACTTCAGTTTTGGCGCTAACATTCCTATGTGTAAAACTAGCATTTACACAATAGAAAGCATAACCGGCGCTGTAGCAGCTAACTCTTTAATCCTAAATGAAACAACATGGCACATATGATTTACTTCTGAGAACTAAGCATTGTGTGCAGAGATTTTGCGGCTATCTCCTTTCTTTCAGTTTTTGTGCTAACATTCCTATGTGTAAAACTAGCATTTACACTATAGGAAAGCATAACCGGCGGTATAGCAGCTAACTCTTTAAACCTAAATGAAACAACATGGCACATATGATGTACTTCTGGGAACTAAGCATTGTGAGCAGAGATTTTGTGGCTATCTCCTTTCTTTCAGTTTTTGTGCTAACATTCCTATCTGTAAAACTAGCCTTTACACTATAGGAAATCCTAAACGGCGGTATAGCAGCTAACTCTTTAAACCTAAATGAAACAACATGGCACATATGATTTACTTCTGAGAATTAAGCATTGTGTGCAGATATTTTTCAGTTATCTCCTTTAATTCAGTTTTGGTGCTGACATTCCTATCTGTAAAACTAGCATTTACACTATAAGAAAGCATAACCGGCGGTATAGCAGCTAACTCTTTAAACCTAAATGAAACAACATGGCACCTATCATTTACTTCTGAGAACTTAACATTCTGTGCAGAGATTTAGCGGCTATCTCCTTTCTTTCAGTTTTTGTGCTAACATTCCTATCTGTAAAACTAGCTTTTCCACTATAGGAAAGCCTAACCGGCGGTATAGCAGCTACCTCTTTAAACCTAAATGAAACAACATGGCACATATGATTTACTTCTGAGAACTAACCAATGTGTGCAGAGATTTTTCAGTTATCTCCTTTACTTCAGTTTTGGTGGTAACATTCCTATGTGTAAAACTAGCCTTTACACTATAGGAAAGCATAACCGGTGGTATAGCAGCTAACTCTTTAAACCTAAATGAAACAACATGGCACATATGGTTTACTTCTGAGAACTAAGCGTTGTGTGCAGAGATTTTGCGGCTATCTCCTTTCTTTCAGTTTTTGTGCTAACATTCCTATCTGTAAAACTAGCATTTACACTATAGGAACGCATAACCGGCGGTATAGCAGCTAACTCTTTAAACCTAAATGAAACAACATGGCACATATGATTTACTTCTAAGAACTAAGCATTGTGTGCAGAGATTTTTCAGTTATCTCCTTTACTTCAGTTTTGGGGCTAACATTCCTATTGTAAAAGTAGCATTTACACTATAGGAAAGCATTACCGGCGGTATAGCAGCTAACTCTTTAAACCTAAATGAAACAACATGGCACCTATCATTTACTTCTGAGAACTAAGCATTGTGTGCAGAGATTTTTCAGTTATCTCCTTTACTTCAGTTTTGGGGCTAACATTCCTATTTGTAAAACTAGCATTTACACAATAGGAAAGCATAACCGGCGCTATAGCAGCTAACTCTTTAATCCTAAATGAAACAACATGGCAAATATGATTTACTTCTGAGAACTAAGCATTGTGTGCAGAGATTTTTCAGTTATCTCCTTTACTTCAGTTTTGGGGCTAACATTCCTATGTGTAAAACTAGCATTTACATTATAGGAAAGCATAACCGGCGGTATAGCAGCTAACTCTTTAAACCTAAATGAAACAACACGGCACATATGGTTTACTTCTGAGAACTAAGCATTGTGTGCAGAGATTTTGCGGCTATCTCCTTTCTTTCAGTTTTTGTGCTAACATTCCTATCTGTAAAACTAGCATTTACACTATAGGAAAGCATAACCGGCGGTATAGCAGCTAACTCTTTAAACCTAAATGAAACAACATGGCACCTATTATTTACTTCTGAGAACTAAGCATTGTGTGCAGAGATTTTTCAGTTATCTCCTTTAATTCAGTTTTGGGGCTAACATTCCTATGTGTAAAACTAGCATTTACACAATAGGAAAGCATAACCGGCGGTATAGCAGCTAACTCTTTAATCCTAAATGAAACAACATGGCACATATGATGTACTTCTGAGAACTAAGCATTGTGTGCAGAGATTTTGCGGCTATCTCGTTTCTTTCAGTTTTTGTGCTAACATTCCTATCTGTAAAACTAGCCTTTACACTATAGGAAATCCTAAACAGCGGTATAGGAGCTAACTCTTTAAACCTAAATGAAACAACATGGCACATATGATTTACTTCTGAGAATTAAGCATTGTGTGCAGAGATTTTTCAGTTATCTCCTTTACTTCAGTTTTGGGGCTAACATTCCTATGTGTAAAACTAGCATTTACACTATAGGAAAGCATAACCGGCGGTATAGCAGCTAACTCTTTAAACCTAAATGAAACAACATGGCACATATGATTTACTTCTGAGAACTAAGCATTGTGTGCAGAGATTTTGCGGCTATCTCCTTTCTTTCAGTTTTTGTGCTAACATTCCTATCTGTAAAACTAGCATTTACACTATAGGAAAGCATAAACGGCGGTATAGCAGCTAACTCTTTAAACCTAAATGAAACAACATGGCACCTATCATTTACTTCTGAGAACTTAGCATTGTGTGCAGAGATTTTGCGGCTATCTCCTTTCTTTCAGTTTTTGTGCTAACATTCCTATCTGTAAAACTAGCATTTACACTATAGGAAAGCATAGCCGGCGGTATAGCAGCTAACTCTTTAAACCTAAATGAAACAACATGGCACATATGATTTACTTCTGAGAACTAAGCATTGTGTGCAGAGATTTTTCAGTTATCTCCTTTACTTCAGTTTTCGGGCTAACATTCCTATGCGTAAAACTAGCATTTACACTATAGGAAAGCATAACCGGCGGTATAGCAGCTAACTCTTTAAACCTAAATGAAACAACATGGCAAATGTGATGTTCTTCTGAGAACTAAGCATTGTGTGCAGAGATTTTGCGGCTATCTCCTTTCTTTCAGTTTTTGTGCTAACATTCCTATCTGTAAAAGTAGCATTTACACTATAGGAAAGCATAACCGGCGGTATAGCAGCTAACTCTTTAAACCTAAATGAAACAACATGGCACATATGATGTATTTCTGGGAACTAAGCATTGTGAGCAGAGATTTTGCGGCTATCTCCTTTCTTTCAGTTTTTGTGCTAACATTCCTATCTGTAAAACTAGCCTTTACACTATAGGAAAGCATAACCGGCGGTATAGCAGCTAACTCATTAAACCTAAATGAAACAACATGGCACATATGATTTACTTCTGAGAATTAAGCATTGTGTGCAGAGATTTTTCAGTTATCTCCTTTACTTCAGTTTTGGGGCTAACATTCCTATGTGTAAAACTAGCATTTACACTATAGGAAAGCATAACCGGCGGTATAGCAGCTAACTCTTTAAACCTAAATGAAACAACATGGCACATATGATTTACTTCTGAGAACTAAGCATTGTGTGCAGAGATTTTGCGGCTCTCTCCTTTCTTTCAGTTTTTGTGCTAACATTCCTATCTGTAAAACTAGCCTTTACACTATAGGAAATCCTAAACGGTGGTATAGCAGCTAACTCTTTAAACCTAAATGAAACAACATGGCACATATGATTTACTTCTGAGAATTAAGCATTGTGTGCAGAGATTTTTCAGTTATCTCCTTTAATTCAGTTTTGGTGCTGACATTCCTATCTGTAAAACTAGCATTTACACTATAAGAAAGCATAACCGGCGGTATAGCAGCTAACTCTTTAAACCTAAATGAAACAACATGGCACCTATCATTTACTTCTGAGAACTTAGCATTGTGTGCAGAGATTTTGCGGCTATCTCCTTTCTTTCAGTTTTTGTGCTAACATTCCTCTCTGTAAAACTAGCTTTTACACTATAGGAAAGCCTAACCGGCGGTGTAGCAGCTACCTCTTTAAACCTAAATGAAACAACATGGCACATATGATTTACTTCTGAGAACTAACCAATGTGTGCAGAGATTTTTCAGTTATCTCCTTTACTTCAGTTTTGGTGCTAACATTCGTATGTGTAAAACTAGCCTTTACACTATAGGAAAGCATAACCGGTGGTATAGCAGCTAACTCTTTAAACCTAAATGAAACAACATGGCACATATGGTTTACTTCTGAGAACTAAGCATTGTGTGCAGAGATTTTGCGGCTATCTCCTTTCTTTCAGTTTTTGTGCTAACATTCCTATCTGTAAAACTAGCATTTACACTATAGGAAAGCATAACCGGCGGTATAGCAGCTAACTCTTTAAACCTAAATGAAACAACATGGCACATATGATGTTCTTCTGAGAACTAAGCATTGTGTGCAGAGATTTTTCAGTTATCTCCTTTACTTCAGTTTTGGGGCTAACATTCCTATGTGTAAAACAAGCATTTACACAATAGGAAAGCATAACCGGCGCTATAGCAGCTAACTCTTTAATCCTAAATGAAACAACATGGCACCTATCATTTACTTCTGAGAACGTAGCATTGTGTGCAGAGATTTTGCAGCTATCTCCTTTCTTTCAGTTTTTGTGCTAACATTCCTATCTGTAAAACTAGCATTTACACTATAGGAAAGCCTAACCGGCGGTATAGCAGCTACCTCTTTAAACCTAAATGAAACAACAATGCACATATGATTTACTCCTGAGAACTAAGCATTGTGTGCAGAGATTTTTCTGTTATCTCCTTTACTTCAGTTTTGGTGCTAACATTCCTATCTGTAAAACTAGCATTTACACTATAGGAAAGCCTACCCGGCGGTATAGCAGCTGCCTCTTTAAACCTAAATGAAACAACATGGCACATATGATTTACTTCTGAGAACTAAGCACTGTGTGCAGAGAGTTTTCACCTATCTCCTTTACTTCAGATTTTGCGCTAACCTTCATATTTTTATACTCGCATTTACTATATAGGAAAGCATAACTGAGGGTATAGCAGCTAACTCTTTAAACCTAAATGAAACAACACGGCACATATGGTTTACTTCTGAGAACTAAGCATTGTGTGCAGAGATTTTGCGGCTATCTCCTTTCTTTCAGTTTTTGTGCTAACATTCCTATCTGTAAAACTAGCCTTTACACTATAGGAAAGCATAACCGGCGGTATAGCAGCTAACTCTTTAAACCTAAATGAAACAACATGGCACATATGATTTACTTCTGAGAATTAAGCATTGTGTGCAGAGATTTTTCAGTTATCTCCTTTACTTCAGTTTTGGTGCTGACATTCCTATCTGTAAAACTAGCATTTACACTATAAGAAAGCATAACTGGCGGTATAGCAGCTAACTCTTTAAACCTAAATGAAACAACATGGCACCTATCATTTACTTCTGAGAACTAAGCATTGTGTGCAGAGATTTTGCGGCTATCTCCTTTCTTTCAGTTTTTGTGCTAACATTCCTATCTGTAAAACTAGCCTTTACACTATAGGAAATCCTAACCGGCGGTATAGCAGCTACCTCTTTAAACCTAAATGAAACAACATGGCACATATGATTTACTTCTGAGAACTAAGCATTGTGTGCAGAGATTTTTCAGTTATCTCCTTTACTTCAGTTTTGGGGCTAACATTCCTATGTGTAAAACTAGCCTTTACACTATAGGAAAGCATAACCGGTGGTATAGCACCTAACTCTTTAAACCTAAATGAAACAACATGGTACTTATGATTTACTTCTGAGAACTAAGCATTGTGTGCAGAGATTATTCAGCTATCTCCTTTACTTCAGATTTTGTGCTAACATTCATATCTGTAAAACTAGCATTTACACCATAGGAAAGCATAACCGGCGGTATAGCAGCTAACATTTAAACCTACATGAAACAACATGGCACCTATCATCTACTTCTGAGAACTAAGCATTGTGTGCAGAGATTTTGCGGTTATCTCCTTTCTATCAGTTTTTGTGCTAACATTCCTATCTGTAAAACTAGCATTTACACTATAGGAAACCATAACCGGCGGTATAGCAGCTAACTCTTTAAACCTAAATGAAACAACATGGCACATATGATTTACTTCTGAGACCTAAGCATTGTGTGCAGAGATTTTTCAGTTATCTCCTTTACTTCAGTTTTGGTGCTAACATTCCTATGTGTAAAACTAGCCTTTACACTACAGGAAAGCATAACCGGCGGTATACCAGCTAACTCTTTAAACCTAAATGAAACAACATGGCACATATGGTTTACTTCTGAGAACTAAGCATTGTGTGCAGAGATTTTGTGGCTATCTCTTTTCTTTCAGTTTTTGTGCTAACATTCCTATCTGTAAAACTAGCATTTACACTATAGGAAAGCATAACCGGCAGTATAGCAGCTAACTCTTTAAACCTAAATGAAACAACATGGCACCTATCATTTACTTCTGAGAACTAAGCATTGTGTGCAGAGATTTTGCGGCTATCTCCTTTCAGTTTTTGTGCTAACATTCCTATCTGTAAAACTAGCATTTACACTATAGGAAATCATAACCGGCGGTATAGCAGCTAACTCTTTAAACCTAAATGAAACAACATGGCACATATGATTTACTTCTGAGAACTAAGCATTGTGTGCAGAGATTTTTCAGTTTTCTCCTTTACTTCAGTTTTGGTGCTAACATTCATATTTTTATACTCGCATTTACTATATAGGAAAGCATAAATGAGGGTATAGCAGCTAACTCTTTAAACCTAAATGAAACAACATGGCACATATGCTTTACTTCTGAAAACTAAGCATTGTGTGCAGAGATTTTGTGGCTATCTCCTTTCTTTCAGTTTTTATGCTAACATTCCTATCTGTAAAACTAGCATTTACACTATAGGAAAGCATAACAGGTGGTATAGCAGATACCTCTTTAAATGTAAATGAAACAACATGGCACATATGATTTACTTCTGAGAACTAAGCATTGTGTGGAGTGGTTTTGCGGCTATCTCCTTTCTTTCAGTTTTTGTGCTAACATTCCTATCAGTAAAACTAGCATTTACACTATAGGAAAGCCTAACGGGCAGTATAACAGCTAACTCTTTAAACCTAAATGAAACAACATGGCACTTATGATTTACTTCTGAGAACTAAGCATTGTGTGCAGAGATTATTCAGCTATCTCCTTCACTTCAGATTTTGTGCTAACATTCATAACTGTAAAACTAGCATTTACACTATAGGAAAGCATAGACGGCGGTATAGCAGCTAACTCTTTAAACCTAAATGAAACAACATGGCACATATGATTTACTTCTGAGAACTAAGCATTGTGTGCAGAGATTTTTCAGTTATCTCCTTTACTTCAGTTTTGGGGCTAACATTCGTATGTGTAAAACTAGCCTTTACACTATAGGAAAGCATAACCGGTGGTATAGCAGCTAACTCTTTAAACCTAAATGAAACAACATGGCACATATGGTTTACTTCTGAAAACTAAGCATTGTGTGCAGAGATTTTGCGGCTATCTCCTTTCTTTCAGTTTTTGTGCTAACATTCCTATCTGTAAAACTAGCATTTACACTATAGGAAAGCATAACCGGCGGTATAGCAGCTAACTCTTTAAACCTAAATGAAACAACATGGCACATATGATGTACTTCTGAGAACTAAGCATTGTGTGCAGAGATTTTGCGGCTATCTCGTTTCTTTCAGTTTTTGTGCTAACATTCCTATCTGTAAAACTAGCCTTTACACTATAGGAAATCCTAAACAGCGGTATAGCAGCTAACTCTTTAAACCTAAATGAAACAACATGGCACATATGATTTACTTCTGAGAATTAAGCATTGTGTGCAGAGATTTTTCAGTTATCTCCTTTACTTCAGTTTTGGTGCTGACATTCCTATCTGTAAAACTAGCATTTACACTATAGGAAAGCATAACCGGCGGTATAGCAGCTAACTCTTTAAACCTAAGTGAAACAACATGGCACATATGATTTACTTCTGAGAACTAAGCATTGTGTGCAGAGATTTTGCGGCTATCTCCTTTCTTTCAGTTTTTGTGCTAACATTCCTATCTGTAAAACTAGCCTTTACACTATAGGAAATCCTAAACGGTGGTATAGCAGCTAACTCTTTAAACCTAAATGAAACAACATGGCACATATGATTTACTTCTGAGAATTAAGCATTGTGTGCAGAGATTTTTCAGTTATCTCCTTTAATTCAGTTTTGGTGCTGACATTCTATCTGTAAAACTAGCATTTACACTATAAGAAAGCATAACCGGCGGTATAGCAGCTAACTCTTTAAACCTAAATGAAACAACATGGCACCTATCATTTACTTCTGAGAACTTAGCATTGTGTGCAGAGATTTTGCGGCTATCTCCTTTCTTTCAGTTTTTGTGCTAACATTCCTATCTGTAAAACTAGCTTTTACACTATAGGAAAGCCTAACCGGCGGTGTAGCAGCTACCTCTTTAAACCTAAATGAAACAACATGGCACATATGATTTACTTCTGAGAACTAACCAATGTGTGCAGAGATTTTTCTGTTATCTCCTTTACTTCAGTTTTGGTGCTAACATTCGTATGTGTAAAACTAGCCTTTACACTATAGGAAAGCATAACCGGTGGTATAGCAGCTAACTCTTTAAACCTAAATGAAACAACATGGCACATATGGTTTACTTCTGAAAACTAAGCATTGTGTGCAGAGATTTTGCGGCTATCTCCTTTCTTTCAGTTTTTGTGCTAACATTCCTATCTGTAAAACTAGCATTTACACTATAGGAAAGCATAACCGGCGGTATAGCAGCTAACTCTTTAAACCTAAATGAAACAACATGGCACATATGATGTACTTCTGAGAACTAAGCATTGTGTGCAGAGATTTTGCGGCTATCTCGTTTCTTTCAGTTTTTGTGCTAACATTCCTATCTGTAAAACTAGCCTTTACACTATAGGAAATCCTAAACAGCGGTATAGCAGCTAACTCTTTCAACCTAAATGAAACAACATGGCACATATGATTTACTTCTGAGAACTAAGCATTGTGTGCAGAGATTTTTCAGTTATCTCCTTTACTTCAGTTTTGGGGCTAACATTCCTATGTGTAAAACTAGCCTTTACACTATAGGAAAGCATAACCGGCGGTATAGCAGCTAACTCTTTAAACCTAAATGAAACAACACGGCACATATGGTTTACTTCTGAGAACTAAGCATTGTGTGCAGAGATTTTGCGGCTATCTCCTTTCTTTCAGTTTTTGTGCTAACATTCCTATCTGTAAAACTAGCCTTTACACTATAGGAAAGCATAACCGGCGGTATAGCAGCTAACTCTTTAAACCTAAATGAAACAACATGGCACATATGATTTACTTCTGAGAATTAAGCATTGTGTGCAGAGATTTTTCAGTTATCTCCTTTACTTCAGTTTTGGTGCTGACATTCCTATCTGTAAAACTAGCATTTACACTATAAGAAAGCATAACCGGCGGTATAGCAGCTAACTCTTTAAACCTAAATGAAACAACATGGCACCTATCATTTACTTCTGAGAACGTAGCATTGTGTGCAGAGATTTTGCGGCTATCTCCTTTCTTTCAGTTTTTGTGCTAACATTCCTATCTGTAAAACTAGCTTTTACACTATAGGAAAGCCTAACCGGCGGTATAGCAGCTACCTCTTTAAACCTAAATGAAACAACATGGCACATATGATTTACTTCTGAGAACTAACCAATGTGTGCAGAGATTTTTCAGTTATCTCCTTTACTTCAGTTTTGGTGCTAACATTCCTATGTGTAAAACTAGCATTTACACTATAGGAAAGCATAACCGGCGGTATAGCAGCTAACTCTTTAAACCTAAATGAAACAACATGGCACATATGATGTATTTCTGGGAACTAAGCATTGTGAGCAGAGATTTTGCGGCTATCTCCTTTCTTTCAGTTTTTGTGCTAACATTCCTATCTGTAAAACTAGCCTTTACACTATAGGAAATCCTAAACAGCGGTATAGCAGCTAACTCTTTAAACCTAAATGAAACAACATGGCACATATGATTTACTTCTGAGAATTAAGCATTGTGTGCAGAGATTTTTCAGTTATCTCCTTTACTTCAGTTTTGGGGCTAACATTCCTACGTGTAAAACTAGCATTTACACTATAGGAAAGCATAACCGGCGGTATAGCAGCTAACTCTTTAAACCTAAATGAAACAACATGGCACATATGATTTACTTCTGAGAACTAAGCATTGTGTGCAGAGATTTTGCGGCTATCTCCTTTCTTTCAGTTTTTGTGCTAACATTCCTATCTGTAAAACTAGCCTTTACACTATAGGAAATCCTAAACGGTGGTATAGCAGCTAACTCTTTAAACCTAAATGAAACAACATGGCACCTATCATTTACTTCTGAGAACGTAGCATTGTGTGCAGAGATTTTGCAGCTATCTCCTTTCTTTCAGTTTTTGTGCTAACATTCCTATCTGTAAAACTAGCCTTTACACTATAGGAAATCCTAAACGGTGGTATAGCAGCTAACTCTTTAAACCTAAATGAAACAACATGGCACATATGATTTACTTCTGAGAATTAAGCATTGTGTGCAGGGATTTTTCAGTTATCTCCTTTAATTCAGTTTTGGTGCTGACATTCCGATCTGTAAAACTGGCATTTACACTATAAGAAAGCATAACCGGCGGTATAGCAGCTAACTCTTTAAACCTAAATGAAACAACATGGCACCTATCATTTACTTCTGAGAACTTAGCATTGTGTGCAGAGATTTTGCGGCTATCTCCTTTCTTTCAGTTTTTGTGCTAACATTCCTATCTGTAAAACTAGCTTTTACACTATAGGAAAGCCTAACCGGCGGTGTAGCAGCTACCTCTTTAAAACTAAATCAAACAACATGGCACATATGATTTACTTCTGAGAACTAACCAATGTGTGCAGAGATTTTTCAGTTATCTCCTTTAATTCAGTTTTTGTGCTAACATTCCTATCTTTAAAACTAGCGTTTACACTATAGGAAAGCCTAACGGGCAGTATAACAGCTAACTCTTTAAACCTAAATGAAACAACATGGTACTTATGATTTACTTCTGAGAACTAAGCATTGTGTGCAGAGATTATTCAGCTATCTCCTTTACTTCAGATTTTGTGCTAACATTCATATCTGTAAAACTAGCATTTACACTATAGGAAAGCATAACCGGCGGTATAGCAGCTAACTCTTTAAACCTAAATGAAACAACATGGCACCTATTATTTATTTCTGAGAACTTAGCATTGTGTGCAGAGATTTTGCGGCTATCTCCTTTCTTTCAGTTTTTGTGCTAACATTCCTATCTATAAAACTAGCTTTTACACTATAGGAAAGCCTAACCGGCGGTATAGCAGCTACCTCTTTAAACCTAAATGAAACAACATGGCACATATGATTTACTTCTGAGAACTAAGCATTGTGTGCAGAGATTTTTCAGTTATCTACTTTACTTCAGTTTTGGGGCTAACATTCCTATGTGTAAAACTAGCCTTTACACTATAGGAAAGCATAACCGGCGGTATAGCAGCTAACTCTTTAAACCTACATGAAACAACATGGCACCTATCATTTACTTCTGAGAACTAAGCATTGTGTGCAGAGATTTTGCGGCTATCGCCTTTCTTTCAGTTTTTGTGCTAACATTCCTATCTGTAAAACTAGCTTTTACACTATAGGAAATCATAACCGGCGGTATAGCAGCTAACTCTTTAAACCTAAATGAAACAACATGGCACATATGATTTACTTCTGAGAACTAAGCATTGTGTGCAGAGATTTTTCAGTTATCTCCTTTACTTCAGTTTTGGTGCTAACATTCCTATCTGTAAAACTAGCATTTACACTATAGGAAAGCATAACAGGCGGTATAGCAGATAACTCTTTAAATGTAAATGAAACAACATGGCACATATGATTTACTTCTGAGAACTAAGCATTGTGTGGAGTGGTTTTGCGGCTATCTCCTTTCTTTCAGTTTTTGTGCTAACATTCCTATCTTTAAAATTAGCGTTTACACTATAGGAAAGCCTAACGGACAGTAGAGCAGCTAACTCTTTAAACCTAAATGAAACAAACATGGCACTTATGATTTACTTCTGAGAACTAAGCATTGTGTGCAGAGATTATTCAGCTATCTCCTTTACTTCAGATTTTGTGCTAACATTCGTATCTGTAAAACTAGCATTTACACTATAGGAAAGCATAACCGGCGGTATAGCAGCTAACTCTTTAAACCTAAATGAAACAACATGGCACCTATCATCTACTTCTGAGAACTTAGCATTGTGTGCATAGATTTTTCAGTTATCTCCTTTCTTTCAGTTTTGGGGCTAACATTCCTATCTGTAAAACTAGCATTTACAGTATAGGAAAGCATAACCGGCGGTATAGCAGCTAACTCTTTAAACCTAAATGAAACAACATGTCACATATGATTTACTTCTGAGACCTAAGCATTGTGTGCAGAGATTTTTCAGTTATCTCCTTTACTTCAGTTTTGGGGCTAACATTCCTATGTGTAAAACTAGCCTTTACACTATAGGAAAGCATAACCGTCGGTATAGCAGCTAACTCTTTAAACCTAAATGAAACAACATGGCACATATGGTTTACTTCTGAGAACTAAGCATTGTGTGCAGAGATTTTGCGGCTATCTCTTTTCTTTCAGTTTTTGTGCTAACATTCCTATCTGTAAAACTAGCATTTACACTATAGGAAAGCATAACCGGCAGTATAGCAGCTAACTCTTTAAACCTAAATGAAACAACATGGCACATATGATTTACTTCTGAGAACTAAGCATTGTGTGCAGAGGTTTTGCGGCTATCTCCTTTCTTTCAGTTTTTGTGCTAACATTCCTATCTGTAAAACTACCATTTACACTATAGGAAAGCATAACCGGCGGTATAGCACCTAACTCTTTAAACCTACATGAAACAACATGGCACCTATCATTTACTTCTGAGAACTAAGCATTGTGTGCAGAGATTTTGCGGCTATCTCCTTTCAGTTTTTGTGCTAACATTCCTATCTGTAAAACTAGCATTTACACTATAGGAAATCATAACCGGCGGTATAGCAGCTAACTCTTTAAACCTAAATGAAACAACATGGCACATATGATTTACTTCTGAGAACTAAGCATTGTGTGCAGAGATTTTTCAGTTTTCTCCTTTACTTCAGTTTTGGTGCTAACATTCATATTTTTATACTCGCATTTACTATATAGGAAAGCATAAATGAGGGTATAGCAGCTAACTCTTTAAACCTAAATGAAACAACATGGCACATATGCTTTACTTCTGAAAACTAAGCATTGTGTGCAGAGATTTTGTGGCTATCTCCTTTCTTTCAGTTTTTATGCTAACATTCCTATCTGTAAAACTAGCATTTACACTGTAGGAAAGCATAACCGGCGGTATAGCAGCTAACTCTTTAAACCTAAATGAAACAACATGGCACATATGATTTACTTCTGAGAACAAAGCATTGTGTGCAGAGATTTTTCAGTTATCTCCTTTACTTCAGTTTTGGTGCTAACATTCCTATCTGTAAAACTAGCATTTACACTATAGGAAAGCATAACAGGTGGTATAGCAGATACCTCTTTAAATGTAAATGAAACAACATGGCACATATGATTTACTTCTGAGAACTAAGCATTGTGTGGAGTGGTTTTGCGGCTATCTCCTTTCTTTCAGTTTTTGTGCTAACATTCCTATCAGTAAAACTAGCATTTACACTATAGGAAAGCCTAACGGGCAGTATAACAGCTAACTCTTTAAAGCTAAATGAAACAACATGGCACTTATGATTTACTTCTGAGAACTAAGCATTGTGTGCAGAGATTATTCAGCTATCTCCTTCACTTCAGATTTTGTGCTAACATTCATAACTGTAAAACTAGCATTTACACTATAGGAAAGCATAGACGGCGGTATAGCAGCTAACTCTTTAAACCTAAATGAAACAACATGGCACATATGATTTACTTCTGAGAACTAAGCATTGTGTGCAGAGATTTTTCAGTTATCTCCTTTACTTCAGTTTTGGGGCTAACATTCGTATGTGTAAAACTAGCCTTTACACTATAGGAAAGCATAACCGGTGGTATAGCAGCTAACTCTTTAAACCTAAATGAAACAACATGGCACATATGGTTTACTTCTGAAAACTAAGCATTGTGTGCAGAGATTTTGCGGCTATCTCCTTTCTTTCAGTTTTTGTGCTAACATTCCTATCTGTAAAACTAGCATTTACACTATAGGAAAGCATAACCGGCGGTATAGCAGCTAACTCTTTAAACCTAAGTGAAACAACATGGCACATATGATTTACTTCTGAGAACTAAGCATTGTGTGCAGAGATTTTGTGGCTATCTCCTTTCTTTCAGTTTTTGTGCTAACATTCCTATCTGTAAAACTAGCCTTTACACTATAGGAAATCCTAAACGGTGGTATAGCAGCTAACTCTTTAAACCTAAATGAAACAACATGGCACATATGATTTACTTCTGAGAATTAAGCATTGTGTGCAGAGATTTTTCAGTTATCTCCTTTAATTCAGTTTTGGTGCTGACATTCTATCTGTAAAACTAGCATTTACACTATAAGAAAGCATAACCGGCGGTATAGCAGCTAACTCTTTAAACCTAAATGAAACAACATGGCACCTATCATTTACTTCTGAGAACTTAGCATTGTGTGCAGAGATTTTGCG
This sequence comes from Dasypus novemcinctus, assembly GCF_030445035.2. Classification (NCBI taxonomy): domain Eukaryota; kingdom Metazoa; phylum Chordata; class Mammalia; order Cingulata; family Dasypodidae; genus Dasypus; species Dasypus novemcinctus. The sequence goes on from NW_026688201.1 coordinate 141,621, forward strand.
GCTATCTCCTTTCTTTCAGTTTTTGTGCTAACATTCCTATCTGTAAAACTAGCTTTTACACTATAGGAAAGCCTAACCGGCGGTGTAGCAGCTACCTCTTTAAACCTAAATGAAACAACATGGCACATATGATTTACTTCTGAGAACTAACCAATGTGTGCAGAGATTTTTCAGTTATCTCCTTTACTTCAGTTTTGGTGCTAACATTCGTATGTGTAAAACTAGCCTTTACACTATAGGAAAGCATAACCGGTGGTATAGCAGCTAACTCTTTAAACCTAAATGAAACAACATGGCACATATGGTTTACTTCTGAAAACTAAGCATTGTGTGCAGAGATTTTGCGGCTATCTCCTTTCTTTCAGTTTTTGTGCTAACATTCCTATCTGTAAAACTAGCATTTACACTATAGGAAAGCATAACCGGCGGTATAGCAGCTAACTCTTTAAACCTAAATGAAACAACATGGCACATATGATGTACTTCTGAGAACTAAGCATTGTGTGCAGAGATTTTGCGGCTATTTCGTTTCTTTCAGTTTTTGTGCTAACATTCCTATCTGTAAAACTAGCCTTTACACTATAGGAAATCCTAAACAGCGGTATAGCAGCTAACTCTTTCAACCTAAATGAAACAACATGGCACATATGATTTACTTCTGAGAACTAAGCATTGTGTGCAGAGATTTTTCAGTTATCTCCTTTACTTCAGTTTTGGGGCTAACATTCCTATGTGTAAAACTAGCATTTACACTATAGGAAAGCATAACCGGCGGTATAGCAGCTAACTCTTTAAACCTAAATGAAACAACACGGCACATATGGTTTACTTCTGAGAACTAAGCATTGTGTGCAGAGATTTTGCGGCTATCTCCTTTCTTTCAGTTTTTGTGCTAACATTCCTATCTGTAAAACTAGCCTTTACACTATAGGAAAGCATAACCGGCGGTATAGCAGCTAACTCTTTAAACCTAAATGAAACAACATGGCACATATGATTTACTTCTGAGAATTAAGCATTGTGTGCAGAGATTTTTCAGTTATCTCCTTTACTTCAGTTTTGGTGCTGACATTCCTATCTGTAAAACTAGCATTTACACTATAAGAAAGCATAACCGGCGGTATAGCAGCTAACTCTTTAAACCTAAATGAAACAACATGGCACCTATCATTTACTTCTGAGAACGTAGCATTGTGTGCAGAGATTTTGCGGCTATCTCCTTTCTTTCAGTTTTTGTGCTAACATTCCTATCTGTAAAACTAGCTTTTACACTATAGGAAAGCCTAACCGGCGGTATAGCAGCTACCTCTTTAAACCTAAATGAAACAACATGGCACATATGATTTACTTCTGAGAACTAACCAATGTGTGCAGAGATTTTTCAGTTATCTCCTTAACTTCAGTTTTGGTGCTAACATTCCTATGTGTAAAACTAGCATTTACACTATAGGAAAGCATAACCGGCGGTATAGCAGCTAACTCTTTAAACCTAAATGAAACAACATGGCACATATGATGTATTTCTGGGAACTAAGCATTGTGAGCAGAGATTTTGCGGCTATCTCCTTTCTTTCAGTTTTTGTGCTAACATTCCTATCTGTAAAACTAGCCTTTACACTATAGGAAATCCTAAACAGCGGTATAGCAGCTAACTCTTTAAACCTAAATGAAACAACATGGCACATATGATTTACTTCTGAGAATTAAGCATTGTGTGCAGAGATTTTTCAGTTATCTCCTTTACTTCAGTTTTGGGGCTAACATTCCTACGTGTAAAACTAGCATTTACACTATAGGAAAGCATAACCGGCGGTATAGCAGCTAACTCTTTAAACCTAAATGAAACAACATGGCACATATGATTTACTTCTGAGAACTAAGCATTGTGTGCAGAGATTTTGCGGCTATCTCCTTTCTTTCAGTTCTTGTGCTAACATTCCTATCTGTAAAACTAGCCTTTACACTATAGGAAATCCTAAACGGTGGTATAGCAGCTAACTCTTTAAACCTAAATGAAACAACATGGCACCTATCATTTACTTCTGAGAACGTAGCATTGTGTGCAGAGATTTTGCAGCTATCTCCTTTCTTTCAGTTTTTGTGCTAACATTCCTATCTGTAAAACTAGCCTTTACACTATAGGAAATCCTAAACGGTGGTATAGCAGCTAACTCTTTAAACCTAAATGAAACAACATGGCACATATGATTTACTTCTGAGAATTAAGCATTGTGTGCAGGGATTTTTCAGTTATCTCCTTTAATTCAGTTTTGGTGCTGACATTCCGATCTGTAAAACTGGCATTTACACTATAGGAAAGCATAACCTGCGGTATAGCAGCTAACTCTTTAAACCTAAATGAAACAACATGGCACCTATCATTTACTTCTGAGAACTTAGCATTGTGTGCAGAGATTTTGCGGCTATCTCCTTTCTTTCAGTTTTTGTGCTAACATTCCTATCTGTAAAACTAGCTTTTACACTATAGGAAAGCCTAACCGGCGGTGTAGCAGCTACCTCTTTAAACCTAAATCAAACAACATGGCACATATGATTTACTTCTGAGAACTAACCAATGTGTGCAGAGATTTTTCAGTTATCTCCTTTACTTCAGTTTTTGTGCTAACATTCCTATCTTTAAAACTAGCGTTTACACTATAGGAAAGCCTAACGGGCAGTATAACAGCTAACTCTTTAAACCTAAATGAAACAACATGGTACTTATGATTTACTTCTGAGAACTAAGCATTGTGTGCAGAGATTATTCAGCTATCTCCTTTACTTCAGATTTTGTGCTAACATTCATATCTGTAAAACTAGCATTTACACTTTAGGAAAGCATAACCGGCGGTATAGCAGCTAACTCTTTAAACCTACATGAAACAACATGGCACCTATCATTTACTTCTGAGAACTAAGCATTGTGTGCAGAGATTTTGCGGCTATCTCCTTTCTTTCAGTTTTTGTGCTAACATTCCTATCTGTAAAACTAGCTTTTACACTATAGGAAAGCATAACCGGCGGTATAGCAGCTAACTCTTTAAACCTAAATGAAACAACATGGCACATATGATTTACTTCTGAGAACTAAGCATTGTGTGCAGAGATTTTTCAGTTTTCTCCTTTACTTCAGTTTTGGTGCTAACATTCATATTTTTATACTCGCATTTACTATATAGGAAAGCATAACTGAGGGTATAGCAGCTAACTCTTTAAACCTAAATGAAACAACATGGCACATATGGTTTACTTCTGAAAAATAAGCATTGTGTGCAGAGATTTTGCGGCTATCTCCTTTCTTTAAGTGTTTGTGCTAACATTGCTATCTGTAAAACTAGCATTTACACTACAGGTAAGCATAACCGGCGGTATAGCAGCTAACTCTTTAAACCTAAATGAAACAACATGGCACATATGATGTACTTCTGAGACCTAAGCATTGTGTGCAGAGATTTTTCAGTTATCTCCTTTACTTCAGTTTTTGACTAACATTCCTATCTGTAAAACTAGCATTTACACTATAGGAAATCATAACCGGCGGTATAGCAGCTAACTCTTTAAACCTAAATGAAACAACATGGCACATATGATTTACTTCTGAGAACTAAGCATTGTGTGCAGAGATTTTTCAGTTTTCTCCTTTACTTCAGTTTTGGTGCTAACATTCATATTTTTATACTCGCATTTACTATATAGGAAAGCATAACTGAGGGTATAGCAGCTAACTCTTTAAACCTAAATGAAACAACATGGCACATATGGTTTACTTCTGAAAAATAAGCATTGTGTGCAGAGATTTTGCGGCTATCTCCTTTCTTTAAGTGTTTGTGCTAACATTGCTATCTGTAAAACTAGCATTTACACTACAGGAAAGCATAACCGGCGGTATAGCAGCTAACTCTTTAAACCTAAATGAAACAACATGGCACATATGATGTACTTCTGAGACCTAAGCATTGTGTGCAGAGATTTTTCAGTTATCTCCTTTACTTCAGTTTTTGACTAACATTCCTATCTGTAAAACTAGCATTTACACTATAGGAAATCATAACCGGCGGTATAGCAGCTAACTCTTTAAACCTAAATGAAACAACATGGCATATATGATTTACTTCTGAGAACTAAGCATTGTGTGCAGAGATTTTTCAGTTTTCTCCTTTACTTCAATTTTGGTGCTAACTTTCATATTTTTATACTCGCATTTACTATATAGGAAAGCATAACTGAGGATATAGCAGCTAACTCTTTAAACCTAAATGAAACAACATGGCACATATGCTTTACTTCTGAAAACTAAGCATTGTGTGCAGAGATTTTGTGGCTATCTCCTTTCTTTCAGTTTTTGTGCTAACATTCCTATCTGTAAAACTAGCATTTACACTATAGGAAAGCATAACCGGCGGTATAGCAGCTAACTCTTTAAACCTAAATGAAACAACATGGCACATATGATTTACTTCTGAGAACTAAGCATTGTGTGCAGAGATTTTTCAGTTATCTCCTTTACTTCAGTTTTGGTGCTAACATTCCTATCTGTAAAACTAGCATTTACACTATAGGAAAGCATAACAGGCGGTATAGCAGATAACTCTTTAAATGTAAATGAAACAACATGGCACATATGATTTACTTCTGAGAACTAAGCATTGTGTGGAGTGGTTTTCGGCTATCTCCTTTCTTTCAGTTTTTGTGCTAACATTCCTATCTTTAAAACTAGCGTTTACACTATAGGAAAGCCTAACGGGCAGTATAACAGCTAACTCTTTAAACCTAAATGAAACAACATGGTACTTATGATTTACTTCTGAGAACTAAGCATTGTGTGCAGAGATTATTCAGCTATCTCCTTTACTTCAGATTTTGTGCTAACATTCATATCTGTAAAACTAGCATTTACACTATAGGAAAGCATAACCGGCGGTATAGCAGCTAACTCTTTAAACCTAAATGAAACAACATGGCACCTATTATTTATTTCTGAGAACTTAGCATTGTGTGCATAGATTTTGCGGCTATCTCCTTTCTTTCAGTTTTTGTGCTAACATTCCTATCTGTAAAACTAGCTTTTACACTATAGGAAAGCCTAACCGGCGGTATAGCAGCTACCTCTTTAAACCTAAATGAAACAACATGTCACATATGATTTACTTCTGAGAACTAAGAATTGTGTGCAGAGATTTTTCAGTTATCTCCTTTACTTCAGTTTTGGGGCTAACATTCCTATGTGTAAAACTAGCCTTTACACTATAGGAAAGCATAACCGGTGGTATAGCAGCTAACTCTTTAAACCTAAATGAAACAACATGGCACATATGATTTACTTCTGTGAACTAAGCATTGTGTGCAGAGGTTTTGCGGCTATCTCCTTTCTTTCAGTTTTTGTGCTAACATTCCTATCTGTAAAACTAGCATTTACACTATAGGAAAGCCTAAAGGACAGTAGAGCAGCTAACTCTTTAAACGTAAATGAAACAAACATGGCACTTATGATTTACTTCTGAGAACTAAGCATTGTGTGCAGAGATTATTCAGCTATCTCCTTTACTTCAGATTTTGTGCTAACATTCGTATCTGTAAAACTAGCATTTACACTATAGGAAAGCATAACCGGCGGTATAGCAGCTAACTCTTTAAACCTACATGAAACAACATGGCACCTATCATCTACTTCTGAGAACTAAGCATTGTGTGCAGAGATTTTGCGGCTATCTCCTTTCTTTCAGTTTTTGTGCTAACATTCCTATCTGTAAAACTAGCATTTACACTATAGGAAACCATAACCGGCGGTATAGCAGCTAACTCTTTAAACCTAAATGAAACAACATGGCACATATGATTTACTTCTGAGACCTAAGCATTGTGTGCAGAGATTTTTCAGTTATCTCCTTTACTTCAGTTTTGGTGCTAACATTCCTATGTGTAAAACTAGCCTTTACACTATAGGAAAGCATAACCGGCGGTATAGCAGCTAACTCTTTAAACCTAAATGAAACAACATGGCACATATGGTTTACTTCTGAGAACTAAGCATTGTGTGCAGAGATTTTGCGGCTATCTCTTTTCTCTCAGTTTTTGTGCTAACATTCCTATCTGTAAAACTAGCATTTACACTATAGGAAAGCATAACCGGCGGTATAGCAGCTAACTCTTTAAACCTAAATGAAACAACATGGCACATATGATGTACTTCTGAGAACTAAGCATTGTGTGCAGAGATTTTGCGGCTATCTCGTTTCTTTCAGTTTTTGTGCTAACATTCCTATCTGTAAAACTAGCCTTTACACTATAGGAAATCCTAAACAGCGGTATAGCAGCTAACTCTTTAAACCTAAATGAAACAACATGGCACATATGATTTACTTCTGAGAATTAAGCATTGTGTGCAGAGATTTTTCAGTTATCTCCTTTACTTCAGTTTTGGTGCTGACATTCCTATCTGTAAAACTAGCATTTACACTATAGGAAAGCATAACCGGCGGTATAGCAGCTAACTCTTTAAACCTAAGTGAAACAACATGGCACATATGAATTACTTCTGAGAACTAAGCATTGTGTGCAGAGATTTTGCGGCTATCTCCTTTCTTTCAGTTTTTGTGCTAACATTCCTATCTGTAAAACTAGCCTTTACACTATAGGAAATCCTAAACGGTGGTATAGAGCTAACTCTTTAAACCTAAATGAAACAACATGGCACATATGATTTACTTCTGAGAATTAAGCATTGTGTGCAGAGATTTTTCAGTTATCTCCTTTAATTCAGTTTTGGTGCTGACATTCTATCTGTAAAACTAGCATTTACACTATAAGAAAGCATAACCGGCGGTATAGCAGCTAACTCTTTAAACCTAAATGAAACAACATGGCACCTATCATTTACTTCTGAGAACTTAGCATTGTGTGCAGAGATTTTGCGGCTATCTCCTTTCTTTCAGTTTTTGTGCTAACATTCCTATCTGTAAAACTAGCTTTTACACTATAGGAAAGCCTAACCGGCGGTGTAGCAGCTACCTCTTTAAACCTAAATGAAACAACATGGCACATATGATTTACTTCTGAGAACTAACCAATGTGTGCAGAGATTTTTCAGTTATCTCCTTTACTTCAGTTTTGGTGCTAACATTCGTATGTGTAAAACTAGCCTTTACACTATAGGAAAGCATAACCGGTGGTATAGCAGCTAACTCTTTAAACCTAAATGAAACAACATGGCACATATGGTTTACTTCTGAAAACTAAGCATTGTGTGCAGAGATTTTGCGGCTATCTCCTTTCTTTCAGTTTTTGTGCTAACATTCCTATCTGTAAAACTAGCATTTACACTATAGGAAAGCATAACCGGCGGTATAGCAGCTAACTCTTTAAACCTAAATGAAACAACATGGCACATATGATGTACTTCTGAGAACTAAGCATTGTGTGCAGAGATTTTGCGGCTATTTCGTTTCTTTCAGTTTTTGTGCTAACATTCCTATCTGTAAAACTAGCCTTTACACTATAGGAAATCCTAAACAGCGGTATAGCAGCTAACTCTTTCAACTTAAATGAAACAACATGGCACATATGATTTACTTCTGAGAACTAAGCATTGTGTGCAGAGATTTTTCAGTTATCTCCTTTACTTCAGTTTTGGGGCTAACATTCCTATGTGTAAAACTAGCATTTACACTATAGGAAAGCATAACCGGCGGTATAGCAGCTAACTCTTTAAACCTAAATGAAACAACACGGCACATATGGTTTACTTCCGAGAACTAAGCATTGTGTGCAGAGATTTTGCGGCTATCTCCTTTCTTTCAGTTTTTGTGCTAACATTCCTATCTGTAAAACTAGCCTTTACACTATAGGAAAGCATAACCGGCGGTATAGCAGCTAACTCATTAAACCTAAATGAAACAACATGGCACATATGATTTACTTCTGAGAATTAAGCATTGTGTGCAGAGATTTTTCAGTTATCTCCTTTACTTCAGTTTTGGTGCTGACATTCCTATCTGTAAAACTAGCATTTACACTATAAGAAAGCATAACCGGCGGTATAGCAGCTAACTCTTTAAACCTAAATGAAACAACATGGCACCTATCATTTACTTCTGAGAACGTAGCTTTGTGTGCAGAGATTTTGCGGCTATCTCCTTTCTTTCAGTTTTTGTGCTAACATTCCTATCTGTAAAACTAGCTTTTACACTATAGGAAAGCCTAACCGGCGGTATAGCAGCTACCTCTTTAAACCTAAATGAAACAACATGGCACATATGATTTACTTCTGAGAACTAACCAATGTGTGCAGAGATTTTTCAGTTATCTCCTTAACTTCAGTTTTGGTGCTAACATTCCTATGTGTAAAACTAGCATTTACACTATAGGAAAGCATAACCGGCGGTATAGCAGCTAACTCTTTAAACCTAAATGAAACAACATGGCACATATGATGTATTTCTGGGAACTAAGCATTGTGAGCAGAGATTTTGCGGCTATCTCCTTTCTTTCAGTTTTTGTGCTAACATTCCTATCTGTAAAACTAGCCTTTACACTATAGGAAATCCTAAACAGCGGTATAGCAGCTAACTCTTTAAACCTAAATGAAACAACATGGCACATATGATTTACTTCTGAGAATTAAGCATTGTGTGCAGAGATTTTTCAGTTATCTCCTTTACTTCAGTTTTGGGGCTAACATTCCTACGTGTAAAACTAGCATTTACACTATAGGAAAGCATAACCGGCGGTATAGCAGCTAACTCTTTAAACCTAAATGAAACAACATGGCACATATGATTTACTTCTGAGAACTAAGCATTGTGTGCAGAGATTTTGCGGCTATCTCCTTTCTTTCAGTTCTTGTGCTAACATTCCTATCTGTAAAACTAGCCTTTACACTATAGGAAATCCTAAACGGTGGTATAGCAGCTAACTCTTTAAACCTAAATGAAACAACATGGCACCTATCATTTACTTCTGAGAACGTAGCATTGTGTGCAGAGATTTTGCAGCTATCTCCTTTCTTTCAGTTTTTGTGCTAACATTCCTATCTGTAAAACTAGCCTTTACACTATAGGAAATCCTAAACGGTGGTATAGCAGCTACCTCTTTAAACCTAAATGAAACAACATGGCACATATGATTTACTTCTGAGAATTAAGCATTGTGTGCAGGGATTTTTCAGTTATCTCCTTTAATTCAGTTTTGGTGCTGACATTCCGATCTGTAAAACTGGCATTTACACTATAGGAAAGCATAACCGGCGGTATAGCAGCTAACTCTTTAAACCTAAATGAAACAACATGGCACCTATCATTTACTTCTGAGAACTTAGCATTGTGTGCAGAGATTTTGCGGCTATCTCCTTTCTTTCAGTTTTTGTGCTAACATTCCTATCTGTAAAACTAGCTTTTACACTATAGGAAAGCCTAACCGGCGGTGTAGCAGCTACCTCTTTAAACCTAAATCAAACAACATGGCACATATGATTTACTTCTGAGAACTAACCAATGTGTGCAGAGATTTTTCAGTTATCTCCTTTACTTCAGTTTTTGTGCTAACATTCCTATCTTTAAAACTAGCGTTTACACTATAGGAAAGCCTAACGGGCAGTATAACAGCTAACTCTTTAAACCTAAATGAAACAACATGGTACTTATGATTTACTTCTGAGAACTAAGCATTGTGTGCAGAGATTATTCAGCTATCTCCTTTACTTCAGATTTTGTGCTAACATTCATATCTGTAAAACTAGCATTTACACTATAGGAAAGCATAACCGGCGGTATAGCAGCTAACTCTTTAAACCTAAATGAAACAACATGGCACCTATTATTTATTTCTGAGAACTTAGCATTGTGTGCAGAGATTTTGCGGCTATCTCCTTTCTTTCAGTTTTTGTGCTAACATTCCTATCTATAAAACTAGCTTTTACACTATAGGAAAGCCTAACCGGCGGTATAGCAGCTACCTCTTTAAACCTAAATGAAACAACATGGCACATATGATTTACTTCTGAGAACTAAGCATTGTGTGCAGAGATTTTTCAGTTATCTACTTTACTTCAGTTTTGGGGCTAACATTCCTATGTGTAAAACTAGCCTTTACACTATAGGAAAGCATAACCGGCGGTATAGCAGCTAACTCTTTAAACCTACATGAAACAACATGGCACCTATCATTTACTTCTGAGAACTAAGCATTGTGTGCAGAGATTTTGCGGCTATCTCCTTTCTTTCAGTTTTTGTGCTAACATTCCTATCTGTAAAACTAGCTTTTACACTATAGGAAATCATAACCGGCGGTATAGCAGCTAACTCTTTAAACCTAAATGAAACAACATGGCACATATGATTTACTTCTGAGAACTAAGCATTGTGTGCAGAGATTTTTCAGTTTTCTCCTTTACTTCAGTTTTGTTGCTAACATTCATATTTTTATACTCGCATTTACTATATAGGAAAGCATAACTGAGGGTATAGCAGCTAACTCTTTAAACCTAAATGAAACAACATGGCACTTATGGTTTACTTCTGAAAAATAAGCATTGTGTGCAGAGATTTTGCGGCTATCTCCTTTCTTTAAGTGTTTGTGCTAACATTGCTATCTGTAAAACTAGCATTTACACTACAGGAAAGCATAACCGGCGGTATAGCAGCTAAATCTTTAAACCTAAATGAAACAACATGGCACATATGATGTACTTCTGAAACCTAAGCATTGTGTGCAGAGATTTTTCAGTTATCTCCTTTACTTCAGTTTTTGACTAACATTCCTATCTGTAAAACTAGCATTTACACTATAGGAAATCATAACCGGCGGTATAGCAGCTAACTCTTTAAACCTAAATGAAACAACATGGCACATATGATTTACTTTAGAGAACTAAGCATTGTGTGCAGAGATTTTTCAGTTTTCTCCTTTACTTCAATTTTGGTGCTAACTTTCATATTTTTATACTCGCATTTACTATATAGGAAAGCATAACTGAGGGTATAGCAGCTAACTCTTTAAACCTAAATGAAACAACACGGCACATATGCTTTACTTCTGAAAACTAAGCATTGTGTGCAGAGATTTTGTGGCTATCTCCTTTCTTTCAGTTTTTGTGCTAACATTCCTATCTGTAAAACTAGCATTTACACTATAGGAAAGCATAACCGGCGGTATAGCAGCTAACTCTTTAAACCTAAATGAAACAACATGGCACATATGATTTACTTCTGAGAACTAAGCATTGTGTGCAGAGATTTTTCAGTTATCTCCTTTACTTCAGTTTTGGTGCTAACATTCCTATCTGTAAAACTAGCATTTACACTATAGGAAAGCATAACAGGCGGTATAGCAGATAACTCTTTAAATGTAAATGAAACAACATGGCACATATGATTTACTTCTGAGAACTAAGCATTGTGTGGAGTGGTTTTGCGGCTATCTCCTTTCTTTCAGTTTTTGTGCTAACATTCCTATCTTTAAAACTAGCGTTTACACTATAGGAAAGCCTAACGGGCAGTATAACAGCTAACTCTTTAAACCTAAATGAAACAACATGGTACTTATGATTTACTTCTGAGAACTAAGCATTGTGTGCAGAGATTATTCAGCTATCTCCTTTACTTCAGATTTTGTGCTAACATTCATATCTGTAAAACTAGCATTTACACTATAGGAAAGCATAACCGGCGGTATAGCAGCTAACTCTTTAAACCTAAATGAAACAACATGGCACCTATTATTTATTTCTGAGAACTTAGCATTGTGTGCATAGATTTTGCGGCTATCTCCTTTCTTTCAGTTTTTGTGCTAACATTCCTATCTGTAAAACTAGCTTTTACACTATAGGAAAGCCTAACCGGCGGTATAGCAGCTACCTCTTTAAACCTAAATGAAACAACATGTCACATATGATTTACTTCTGAGAACTAAGAATTGTGTGCAGAGATTTTTCAGTTATCTCCTTTACTTCAGTTTTGGGGCTAACATTCCTATGTGTAAAACTAGCCTTTACACTATAGGAAAGCATAACCGGTGGTATAGCAGCTAACTCTTTAAACCTAAATGAAACAACATGGCACATATGATTTACTTCTGTGAACTAAGCATTGTGTGCAGAGGTTTTGCGGCTATCTCCTTTCTTTCAGTTTTTGTGCTAACATTCCTATCTGTAAAACTAGCATTTACACTATAGGAAAGCCTAAAGGACAGTAGAGCAGCTAACTCTTTAAACCTAAATGAAACAAACATGGCACTTATGATTTACTTCTGAGAACTAAGCATTGTGTGCAGAGATTATTCAGCTATCTCCTTTACTTCAGATTTTGTGCTAACATTCGTATCTGTAAAACTAGCATTTACACTATAGGAAAGCATAACCGGCGGTATAGCAGCTAACTCTTTAAACCTACATGAAACAACATGGCACCTATCATCTACTTCTGAGAACTAAGCATTGTGTGCAGAGATTTTGCGGCTATCTCCTTTCTTTCAGTTTTTGTGCTAACATTCCTATCTGTAAAACTAGCATTTACACTATAGGAAACCATAACCGGCGGTATAGCAGCTAACTCTTTAAACCTAAATGAAACAACATGGCACATATGATTTACTTCTGAGACCTAAGCATTGTGTGCAGAGATTTTTCAGTTATCTCCTTTACTTCAGTTTTGGTGCTAACATTCCTATGTGTAAAACTAGCCTTTACACTATAGGAAAGCATAACCGGCGGTATAGCAGCTAACTCTTTAAACCTAAATGAAACAACATGGCACATATGGTTTACTTCTGAGAACTAAGCATTGTGTGCAGAGATTTTGCGGCTATCTCTTTTCTTTCAGTTTTTGTGCTAACATTCCTATCTGTAAAACTAGCATTTACACTATAGGAAAGCATAACCGGCAGTATAGCAGCTAACTCTTTAAACCTAAATGAAACAACATGGCACATATGATTTACTTCTGAGAACTAAGCATTGTGTGCAGAGGTTTTGCGGCTATCTCCTTTCTTTCAGTTTTTGTGCTAACATTCCTATCTGTAAAACTACCATTTACACTACAGGAAAGCATAACCGGCGGTATAGCACCTAACTCTTTAAACCTACATGAAACAACATGGCACCTATCATTTACTTCTGAGAACTAAGCATTGTGTGCAGAGATTTTGCGGCTATCTCCTTTCAGTTTTTGTGCTAACATTCCTATCTGTAAAACTAGCATTTACACTATAGGAAATCATAACCGGCGGTATAGCAGCTAACTCTTTAAACCTAAATGAAACAACATGGCACATATGATTTACTTCTGAGAACTAAGCATTGTGTGCAGAGATTTTTCAGTTTTCTCCTTTACTTCAGTTTTGGTGCTAACATTCATATTTTTATACTCGCATTTACTATATAGGAAAGCATAAATGAGGGTATAGCAGCTAACTCTTTAAACCTAAATGAAACAACATGGCACATATGCTTTACTTCTGAAAACTAAGCATTGTGTGCAGAGATTTTGTGGCTATCTCCTTTCTTTCAGTTTTTATGCTAACATTCCTATCTGTAAAACTAGCATTTACACTATAGGAAAGCATAACCGGCGGTATAGCAGCTAACTCTTTAAACCTAAATGAAACAACATGGCACATATGATTTACTTCTGAGAACAAAGCATTGTGTGCAGAGATTTTTCAGTTATCTCCTTTACTTCAGTTTTGGTGCTAACATTCCTATCTGTAAAACTAGCATTTACACTATAGGAAAGCATAACAGGTGGTATAGCAGATACCTCTTTAAATGTAAATGAAACAACATGGCACATATGATTTACTTCTGAGAACTAAGCATTGTGTGGAGTGGTTTTGCGGCTATCTCCTTTCTTTCAGTTTTTGTGCTAACATTCCTATCAGTAAAACTAGCATTTACACTATAGGAAAGCCTAACGGGCAGTATAACAGCTAACTCTTTAAACCTAAATGAAACAACATGGCACTTATGATTTACTTCTGAGAACTAAGCATTGTGTGCAGAGATTATTCAGCTATCTCCTTCACTTCAGATTTTGTGCTAACATTCATAACTGTAAAACAAGCATTTACACTATAGGAAAGCATAGACGGCGGTATAGCAGCTACCTCTTTAAACCTAAATGAAACAACATGGCACATTACACTATAGGAAATCCTAAACAGATAGGAATGTTAGCTCGAAAACTGAAGTAAAGGAGATAACTGAAAAATCTCTGCACACAATGCTTAGTTCTCAGAAGTAAATCATATGTGCCATGTTGTTTCATTTAGGATTAAAGAGTTAGCTGCTATACCGCCGGTTATGCTTTCCTATTGTGTAAATGCTAGTTTGACACATAGGAATGTTAGCCCCAAAACTGAAGTAAAGGAGATAACTGAAAAATCTCTGCACACAATGCTTAGTTCTCAGAAGTAAATGATAGGTGCCATGTTGTTTCATTTAGGTTTAAAGAGTTAGCTGCTATACCGCCGGTAATGCTTTCCTATAGTGTAAATGCTAGTTTTACAGATAGGAATGTTAGTCCGAAAACTGAAGTAAAGGAGATAACTGAAAAATCTCTGCACACAATGCTTAGTTCTCAGAAGTAAATCATATGTGCCATGTTGTTTCATTTAGGTTTAAAGAGTTAGCTGCTATACCGCCGGTTATGCTTTCCTATAGTGTAAATGCTAGTTTTACAGATAGGAATGTTAGCACAAAAACTGAAAGAAAGGAGATAGCCGCAAAATCTCTGCACACAATGCTTAGTTCTCAGAAGTAAACCATATGTGCCATGTTGTTTCATTTAGGTTTAAAGAGTTAGCTGCTATACCACCGGTTATGCTTTCCTATAGTGTAAAGGCTAGTTTTACACATAGGAATGTTAGCACCAAAACTGAAGTAAAGGAGATAACTGAAAAATCTCTGCACACAATGCTTAATTCTCAGAAGTAAATCATATGTGCCATGTTGTTTCATTTAGGTTTAAAGAGTTAGCTGTTATACCGCCGGTTATGCTTTCCTATTGTGTAAATGCTAGTTTGACACATAGGAATGTTAGCCCCAAAACTGAAGTAAAGGAGATAACTGAAAAATCTCTGCACACAATGCTTAGTTCTCAGAAGTAAATGATAGGTGCCATGTTGTTTCATTTAGGTTTAAAGAGTTAGCTGCTATACCGCCGGTAATGCTTTCCTATAGTGTAAATGCTAGTTTTACAGATAGGAATGTTAGTCCGAAAACTGAAGTAAAGGAGATAACTGAAAAATCTCTGCACACAATGCTTAGTTCTCAGAAGTAAATCATATGTGCCATGTTGTTTCATTTAGGTTTAAAGAGTTAGCTGCTATACCGCCGGTTATGCTTTCCTATAGTGTAAATGCTAGTTTTACAGATAGGAATGTTAGCACAAAAACTGAAAGAAAGGAGATAGCCGCAAAATCTCTGCACACAATGCTTAGTTCTCAGAAGTAAACCATATGTGCCATGTTGTTTCATTTAGGTTTAAAGAGTTAGCTGCTATACCACCGGTTATGCTTTCCTATAGTGTAAAGGCTAGTTTTACACATAGGAATGTTAGCACCAAAACTGAAGTAAAGGAGATAACTGAAAAATCTCTGCACACAATGCTTAATTCTCAGAAGTAAATCATATGTGCCATGTTGTTTCATTTAGGTTTAAAGAGTTAGCTGTTATACCGCCGGTTATGCTTTCCTATAGTGTAAATGCTAGTTTTACAGATAGGAATGTTAACACAAAAACTGAAAGAAAGGAGATAGCCGCAAAATCTCTGCACACAATGCTTAGTTCTCAGAAGTAAACCATATGTGCCGTGTTGTTTCATTTAGGTTTAAAGAGTTAGCTGCTATACCGCCGGTTATGCTTTCCTATAGTGTAAAAGCTAGTTTTACACATAGGAATGTTAGCCCCAAAACTGAAGTAAAGGAGATAACTGAAAAATCTCTGCACACAATGCTTAGTTCTGAGAAGTAAATCATATGTGCCATATTGTTTCATTTAGGATTAAAGAGTTAGCTGCTATAGCGCCGGTTATGCTTTCCTATTGTGTAAATGCTAGTTTTACACATAGGAATGTTAGCCCCAAAACTGATGTAAAGGAGATAACTGAAAAATCTCTGCACACAATGCTTAGTTGTCAGAAGTAAATGATAGGTGCCATGTTGTTTCATTTAGGTTTAAAGAGTTAGCTGCTATACCGCCGGTAATGCTTTCCTATAGTGTAAATGCTACTTTTACAGATAGGAATGTTAGCCCCAAAATTGAAGTAAAGGAGATAACTGAAAAATCTCTCCACACAATGCTTAGTTCTTAGAAGTAAATCATATGTGCCATGTTGTTTCATTTAGGTTTAAAGAGTTAGCTGCTATACCGCCGGTTATGCTTTCCTATAGTGTAAATGCTAGTTTTACAGGTAGGAATGTTAGCACAAAAACTGAAAGAAAGGAGATAGCCGCAAAATCTCTGCACACAATTCTTAGTTCTCAGAAGTAAACCATATGTGCCATGTTGTTTCATTTAGGTTTAAAGAGTTAGCTGCTATACCACCGGTTATGCTTTCCTATAATATAAAGGCTAGTTTTACACATAGGAATGTTAGCACCAAAACTGAAGTAAAGGAGATAACTGAAAAATCTCTGCACACATTGGTTAGTTCTCAGAAGTAAATCATATGTGCCATGTTGTTTCATTTAGGTTTAAAGAGGTAGCTGCTATACCGCCGGTTAGGCTTTCCTATAGTGTAAAAGCTAGTTTTACAGATAGGAATGTTAGCACAACAACTGAAAGAAAGGAGATAGCCGCAAAATCTCTGCACACAATGCTAAGTTCTCAGAAGTAAATGATAGGTGCCATGTTGTTTCATTTTGTTTAAAGAGTTAGCTGCTATACCGCCGGTTATGCTTTCTTATAGTGTAAATGCTAGTTTTACAGATAGGAATGTCAGCACCAAAACTGAATTAAAGGAGATAACTGAAAAATCTCTGCACACAATGCTTAATTCTCAGAAGTAAATCATTTGTGCCATGTTGTTTCATTTAGGTTTAAAGAGTTAGCTGCTATACCGCCGTTTAGGATTTCCTATAGTGTAAAGGCTAGTTTTACAGATAGGAATGTTAGCACAAAAACTGAAAGAAAGGAGATAGCCGCAAAATCTCTGCACACAATGCTTAGTTCTCAGAAGTAAATCATATGTGCCATGTTGTTTCATTTAGGTTTAAAGAGTTAGCTGCTATACCGCCGGTTATGCTTTCCTATAGTGTAAATGCTAGTTTTACAGATAGGAATGTTAGCACAAAAACTGAAAGAAAGGAGATAGCCGCAAAATCTCTGCACACAATGCTTAGTTTTCAGAAGTAAACCATATGTGCCATGTTGTTTCATTTAGGTTTAAAGAGTTAGCTGCTATACCCTCAGTTATGCTTTCCTATATAGTAAATGCGAGTATAAAAATATGAAGGTTAGCGCAAAATCTGAAGTAAAGGAGATAGCTGAAAACTCTCTGCACACAGTGCTTAGTTCTCAGAAGTAAATCATATGTGCCATGTTGTTTCATTTAGGTTTAAAGAGGTAGCTGCTATACCGCCGGTTAGGCTTTCCTATAGTGTAAATGCTAGTTTTACAGATAGGAATGTTAGCACCAAAACTGAAGTAAAGGAGATAACTGAAAAATCTCTGCACACAATGCTTAGTTCTCAGGAGTAAATCATATGTGCATTGTTGTTTCATTTAGGTTTAAAGAGGTAGCTGCTATACCGCCGGTTAGGCTTTCCTATAGTGTAAAAGCTAGTTTTACAGATAGGAATGTTAGCACAAAAACTGAAAGAAAGGAGATAGCTGCAAAATCTCTGCACACAATCCTACGTTCTCAGAAGTAAATGATAGGTGCCATGTTGTTTCATTTAGGTTTAAAGAGTTAGCTGCTATACCGCCGGTAATGCTTTCCTATAGTGTAAATGCTACTTTTACAGATAGGAATGTTAGCCCCAAAACTGAAGTAAAGGAGATAACTGAAAAATCTCTCCACACAATGCTTAGTTCTTAGAAGTAAATCATATGTGCCATGTTGTTTCATTTAGGTTTAAAGAGTTAGCTGCTATACCGCCGGTTATGCTTTCCTATAGTGTAAATGCTAGTTTTACAGATAGGAATGTTAGCACAAAAACTGAAAGAAAGGAGATAGCCGCAAAATCTCTGCACACAGTTCTTAGTTCTCAGAAGTAAACCATATGTGCCATGTTGTTTCATTTAGGTTTAAAGAGTTAGCTGCTATACCACCGGTTATGCTTTCCTATAATATAAAGGCTAGTTTTACACATAGGAATGTTAGCACCAAAACTGAAGTAAAGGAGATAACTGAAAAATCTCTGCACACATTGGTTAGTTCTCAGAAGTAAATCATATGTGCCATGTTGTTTCATTTAGGTTTAAAGAGGTAGCTGCTATACCGCCGGTTAGGCTTTCCTATAGTGTAAAAGCTAGTTTTACAGATAGGAATGTTAGCACAACAACTGAAAGAAAGGAGATAGCCGCAAAATCTCTGCACACAATGCTAAGTTCTCAGAAGTAAATGATAGGTGCCATGTTGTTTCATTTTGTTTAAAGAGTTAGCTGCTATACCGCCGGTTATGCTTTCTTATAGTGTAAATGCTAGTTTTACAGATAGGAATGTCAGCACCAAAACTGAATTAAAGGAGATAACTGAAAAATCTCTGCACACAATGCTTAGTTCTCAGGAATAAATCATATGTGCATTGGTGTTTCATTTAGGTTTAAAGAGGTAGCTGCTATACCGCCGGTTAGGCTTTCCTATAGTGTAAAAGCTAGTTTTACAGATAGGAATGTTAGCACAAAAACTGAAAGGAGATAGCCGCAAAATCTCTGCTCACAATGCTTAGTTCCCAGAAGTACATCATATGTGCCATGTTGTTTCATTTAGGTTTAAAGAGTTAGCTGCTATACCGCCGGTTATGCTTTCCTATAGTGTAAATGCTAGTTTTACAGATAGGAATGTCAGCACCAAAACTGAAGTAAAGGAGATAACTGAAAAATCTCTGCACACAATGCTTAATTTTCAGAAGTAAATCATATATGCCATGTTGTTTCATTTAGGTTTAAAGAGTTAGCTGCTATACCGCCGGTTATGCTTTCCTATAGTGTAAATGCTAGTTTTACAGATAGGAATGTTAGCACAAAAACTGAAAGAAAGGAGATAGCCGCAAAATCTCTGCACACAATGCTTAGTTCTCAGAAGTAAACCATATGTGCCGTGTTGTTTCATTTAGGTTTAAAGAGTTAGCTGCTATACCGCCGGTTATGCTTTCCTATAGTGTAAATGCTAGTTTTACACATAGGAATGTTAGCCCCAAAACTGAAGTAAAGGAGATAACTGAAAAATCTCTGCACACAATGCTTAGTTCTCAGAAGTAAATCATATGTGCCATGTTGTTTCATTTAGGATTAAAGTGTTAGCTGCTATAGCG
Source organism: Dasypus novemcinctus (assembly GCF_030445035.2). Classification (NCBI taxonomy): domain Eukaryota; kingdom Metazoa; phylum Chordata; class Mammalia; order Cingulata; family Dasypodidae; genus Dasypus; species Dasypus novemcinctus. Next base: position 161,088 of record NW_026688201.1, read on the forward strand.
CCGGTTATGCTTTCCTATTGTGTAAATGCTGGTTTTACACATAGGAATGTTAGCCCCAAAACTGAAGTAAAGGAGATAACTGAAAAATCTCTGCACACAATGCTTAGTTCTCAGAAGTAAATCATATGTGCCATGTTGTTTCATTTAGGTTTAAAGAGGTAGCTGCTACACCGCCGGTTAGGCTTTCCTATAGTGTAAAAGCTAGTTTTACAGATAGGAATGTTAGCACAAAAACTGAAAGAAAGGAGATAGCCGCAAAATCTCTGCACACAATGCTAAGTTCTCAGAAGTAAATGATAGGTGCCATGTTGTTTCATTTAGGTTTAAAGAGTTAGCTGCTATACCGCCGGTTATGCTTTCCTATAGTGTAAATGCTAGTTTTACAGATAGGAATGTTAGCACAAAAACTGAAAGAAAGGAGATAGCCGCAAAATCTCTGCACACAATGCTTAGTTCTCAGAAGTAAACCATATGTGCCATGTTGTTTCATTTAGGTTTAAATAGTTAGCTGCTATACCACCGGTTATGCTTTCCTATAGTGTAAAGGCTAGTTTTACACATACGAATGTTAGCACCAAAACTGAAGTAAAGGAGATAACTGAAAAATCTCTGCAAACATTGGTTAGTTCTCAGAAGTAAACCATATGTGCCATGTTGTTTCATTTAGGTTTAAAGAGGTAGCTGCTATACCGCCGGTTAGGCTTTCCTATAGTGTAAATACTAGTTTTACACATAGGTATGTTAGCCCCAAAACTGAAGTAAAGGAGATAACTGAAAAATCTCTGCACACAATGCTTAGTTCTCAGAAGTAAATCATATGTGCCATGTTGTTTCATTTAGGATTAAAGAGTTATCTGCTATAGCGCCGGTTATGCTTTCCTATTGTGTAAATGCTAGTTTTACACATAGGAATGTTAGCCCCAAAACTGAAGTAAAGGAGATAACTGAAAAATCTCTGCACACAATGCTTAGTTCTCAGAAGTAAATCATATGTGCCATGTTGTTTCATTTAGGTTTAAAGAGTTAGCTGCTATACCGCCGGTTATGCTTTCCTATAGTGTAAATGCTAGTTTTACAGATAGGAATGTTAGCACAAAAACTGAAAGAAAGGAGATAGCCGCAAAATCTCTGCACACAATGCTTAGTTCTCAGAAGTAAACCATATGTGCCATGTTGTTTCATTTAGGTTTAAAGAGTTAGCTGCTATACCACCGTTTAGGATTTCCTATAGTGTAAAGGCTAGTTTTACAGATAGGAATGTTAGCACAAAAACTGAAAGAAAGGAGATAGCCGCAAAATCTCTGCACACAATGCTTAGTTCTCAGAAGTAAATCATATGTGCCATGTTGTTTCATTTAGGTTTAAAGAGTTAGCTGCTATACCGCCGGTTATGCTTTCCTATAGTGTAAATGCTAGTTTTACACATAGGAATGTTAGCCCCAAAACTGAAGTAAAGGAGATAACTGAAAAATCTCTGCACACAATGCTTAATTCTCAGAAGTAAATCATATGTGCCATGTTGTTTCATTTAGGTTTAAAGAGTTAGCTGCTATACCGCTGTTTAGGATTTCCTATAGTGTAAAGGCTAGTTTTACAGATAGGAATGTTAGTACAAAAACTGAAAGAAACGAGATAGCCGCAAAATCTCTGCACACAATGCTTAGTTCTCAGAAGTACATCATATGTGCCATGTTGTTTCATTTAGGTTTAAAGAGTTAGCTGCTATACCGCCGGTTATGCTTTCCTATAGTGTAAATGCTAGTTTTACAGATAGGAATGTTAGCACAAAAACTGAAAGAAAGGAGATAGCCACAAAATCTCTGCACACAATGCTTAGTTTTCAGAAGTAAACCATATGTGCCATGTTGTTTCATTTAGGTTTAAAGAGTTAGCTGCTATACCCTCAGTTATGCTTTCCTATATAGTAAATGCGAGTATAAAAATATGAAGGTTAGCGCAAAATCTGAAGTAAAGGAGATAGCTGAAAACTCTCTGCACACAGTGCTTAGTTCTCAGAAGTAAATCATATGTGCCATGTTGTTTCATTTAGGTTTAAAGAGGTAGCTGCTATACCGCCGGTTAGGCTTTCCTATAGTGTAAATGCTAGTTTTACAGATAGGAATGTTAGCACCAAAACTGAAGTAAAGGAGATAACTGAAAAATCTCTGCACACAATGCGTAGTTCTCAGGAGTAAATCATAAGTGCATTGTTGTTTCATTTAGGTTTAAAGAGGTAGCTGCTATACCGCCGGTTAGGCTTTCCTATAGTGTAAAAGCTAGTTTTACAGATAGGAATGTTAGCACAAAAACTGAAAGAAAGGACATAGCTGCAAAATCTCTGCACACAATGCTACGTTCATAGAAGTAAATGATAGGTGCCATGTTGTTTCATTTAGGTTTAAAGAGTTAGCTGCTATACCGCCGGTTATGCTTTCCTATAGGGTAAATGCTAGTTTTACAGATAGGAATGTCAGCACCAAAACTGAAGTAAAGGAGATAACTGAAAAATCTCTGCACACAATGCTTAATTCTCAGAAGTAAATCATATGTGCAATGTTGTTTCATTTAGGTTTAAAGAGTTAGCTGCCATACCACCGTTTAGGATTTCCTATAGTGTAAAGGCTAGTTTTACAGATAGGAATGTCAGCACAAAAACTGAAAGAAAGGAGATAGCCGCAAAATCTCTGCTCACAATGCTTAGTTCCCAGAAGTACATCATATGTGCCCTGTTGTTTCATTTAGGTTTAAAGAGTTAGCTGCTATACCGCCGGTTATGGTATCCTATAGTGTAAATGCTAGTTTTACAGATAGGAATGTTAGCACAAAAACTGAAAGAAAGGAGATAGCCGCAAAATCTCTGCACACAATGGTTAGTTCTCAGAAGTAAACCATATGTGCCATGTTGTTTCATTTAGGTTTAAAGAGTTAGCTGCTATACCGCCGGTTATGCTTTCCTATAGTGTAAATGCTAGTTTTACACATAGGAATGTTAGCCCCAAAACTGAAGTAAAGGAGATAACTGAAAAATCTCTGCACACAATGCTTAATTCTCAGAAGTAAATCATATGTGCCATGTTGTTTCATTTAGGTTTAAAGAGTTAGCTGCTATACCGCTGTTTAGGATTTCCTATAGTGTAAAGGCTAGTTTTACAGATATGAATGTTAGCACAAAAACTGAAAGAAAGGAGATAGCCGCAAAATCTCTGCACACAATGCTTAGTTCTCAGAAGAACATCGTATGTGCCATGTTGTTTCATTTAGGTTTAAAGAGTTAGCTGCTATACCGCCGGTTATGCTTTCCTATAGTGTAAATGCTAGTTTTACACATAGGAATGTTAGCCCAAAAACTGAAGTAAAGGAGATAACTGAAAAATCTCTGCACACAATGCTTAGTTCTCAGAAGTAAATCATATGTGCCATGTTGTTTCATTTAGGTTTAAAGAGTTAGCTGCTATACCGCCGGTTATGCTTTCCTATTGTGTAAATGCTAGTTTTACAGATAGGAATGTTAGCCCCAAAACTGAAGTAAAGGAGATAACTGAAAAATCTCTGCACACTATGCTTAGTTCTCAGAAGTAAATCATATGTGCCATGTTGTTTCATTTAGGATTAAAGAGTTAGCTGCTATAGCGCCGGTTATGCTTTCCTATTGTGTAAATGCTAGTTTTACACATAGGAATGTTAGCCCCAAAACTGAAGTAAAGGAGATAACTGAAAAATCTCTGCACACAATGCTTAGTTCTCAGAAGTAAATCATATGTGCCATGTTGTTTCATTTAGGTTTAAAGCGTTAGCAGCTATACCGCCGGTTATGCTTTCCTATAGTGTAAATGCTAGCTTTACAGATAGGAATGTTAGCACAAAAACTGAAAGAAAGGAGATAGCCGCAAAATCTCTGCTCACAATGCTTAGTTCCCAGAAGTACATCATATGTGCCATGTTGTTTCATTTAGGTTTAAAGAGTTAGCTGCTATACCGCCGGTTATGGTTTCCTATAGTGAAAATGCTAGTTTTACAGATAGGAATGTTAGCACAAAAACTGAAAGAAAGGAGATAGCCGCAAAATCTCTGCACACAATGCTTAGTTCTCAGAAGAACATCATATGTGCCATGTTGTTTCATTTAGGTTTAAAGAGTTAGCTGCTATACCGCCGGTTATGCTTTCCTATAGTGTAAATGCTAGTTTAACACATAGGAATGTTAGCCCGAAAACTGAAGTAAAGGAGATAACTGAAAAATCTCTGCACACAATGCTTAGTTCTCAGAAGTAAATCATATGTGCCATGTTGTTTCATTTAGGTTTAAAGAGTTAGCTGCTATACCGCCGGCTATGCTTTCCTATAGTGTAAATGCTAGTTTTACAGATAGGAATGTTATCACAAAAACTGAAAGAAAGGAGATAGCCGCAAAATCTCTGCACACAATGCTTAGTTCTCAGAAGTAAACCATATGTGCCGTGTTGTTTCATTTAGGTTTAAAGAGTTAGCTGCTATACCGCCGGTTATGCTTTCCTATTGTGTAAATCCTAGTTTTACACATAGGAATGTTAGCCCCAAAACAGAAGTAAAGGAGATAACTGAAAAATCTCTGCACACAATGCTTAGTTCTCAGAAGTAAATCATATGTGCCATGTTGTTTCATTTAGGTTTAAAGAGTTAGCTGCTATACCGCCGGTTATGCTTTCCTATAGTGTAAATGCTAGTTTTACAGATAGGAATGTTAGCACAAAAACTGAAAGAAAGGAGATAGCCGCAAAATCTCTGCACACAATGCTTAGTTCTCAGAAGTAAACCATATGTGCCATGTTGTTTCATTTAGGTTTAAAGAGTTAGCTGCTATACCACCGGTTATGCTTTCCTATAGTGTAAAGGCTAGTTTTACACATACGAATGTCAGCACCAAAACTGAAGTAAAGGAGATAACTGAAAAATCTCTGCACACATTGGTTAGTTCTCCGAAGTAAATCATATGTGCCATGTTGTTTGATTTAGGTTTAAAGAGGTAGCTGCTACACCGCCGGTTAGGCTTTCCTATAGTGTAAAAGCTAGTTTTACAGATAGGAATGTTAGCACAAAAACTGAAAGAAAGGAGATAGCCGCAAAATCTCTGCACACAATGCTAAGTTCTCAGAAGTAAATGATAGGTGCCATGTTGTTTCATTTAGGTTTAAAGAGTTAGCTGCTGTACCGCCGGTTATGCTTTCTTATAGTGTAAATGCCAGTTTTACAGATAGGAATGTCAGCACCAAAACTGAATTAAAGGAGATAACTGAAAAATCTCTGCACACAATGCTTAATTCTCAGAAGTAAATCATATGTGCCATGTTGTTTCATTTGTTTTACAGATAGGAATGTTAGCACAAAAACTGAAAGAAAGGAGATAGGCGCAAAATCTCTGCACACAATGCTTAGTTTTCAGAAGTAAACCATATGTGCCATGTTGTTTCATTTAGGTTTAAAGAGTTAGCTGCTATACCCTCAGTTATGCTTTCCTATATAGTAAATGCGAGTATAAAAATATGAAGGTTAGCGCAAAATCTGAAGTAAAGGAGATAGCTGAAAACTCTCTGCACACAGTGCTTAGTTCTCAGAAGTAAATCATATGAGCCATGTTATTTCATTTAGGTTTAAAGAGGTAGCTGCTATACCGCCGGTTAGGCTTTCCTATTGTGTAAATGCTAGTTTTACAGATAGGAATGTTAGCACCAAAACTGAAGTAAAGGAGATAACTGAAAAATCTCTGCACACAATGCTTAGTTCTCAGGAATAAATCATATGTGCATTGTTGTTTCATTTAGGTTTAAAGAGGTAGCTGCTATACCGCCGGTTAGGCTTTCCTATAGTGTAAAAGCTAGTTTTACAGATAGGAATGTTAGCACAAAAACTGAAAGAAAGGAGATAGCCGCAAAATCTCTGCTCACAATGCTTAGTTCCCAGAAGTACATCATATGTGCCATGTTGTTTCATTTAGGATTAAAGAGTTAGCTGATATAGCGCCGGTTTTGCTTTCCTATTGTGTAAATGCTAGTTTTACACATAGGAATGTTAGCCCCAAAACTGAAGTAAAGGAGATAACTGAAAAATCTCTGCACACAATGCTTAGTTCTCAGAAGTAAATCATATGTGCCATGTTGTTTCATTTAGGATTAAAGAGTTAGCTGATATAGCGCCGGTTTTGCTTTCCTATTGTGTAAATGCTAGTTTTACACATAGGAATGTTAGCCCCAAAACTGATATAAAGGAGATAACTGAAAAATCTCTGCACACAATGCTTAGTTGTCAGAAGTAAATGATAGGTGCCATGTTGTTTCATTTAGGTTTAAAGAGTTAGCTGCTATACCGCCGGTAATGCTTTCCTATAGTGTAAATGCTACTTTTACAGATAGGAATGTTAGCCCCAAAATTGAAGTAAAGGAGATAACTGAAAAATCTCTCCACACAATGCTTAGTTCTTAGAAGTAAATCATATGTGCCATGTTGTTTCATTTAGGTTTAAAGAGTTAGCTGCTATACCGCCGGTTATGCTTTCCTATAGTGTAAATGCTAGTTTTACAGGTAGGAATGTTAGCACAAAAACTGAAAGAAAGGAGATAGCCGCAAAATCTCTGCACACAATTCTTAGTTCTCAGAAGTAAACCATATGTGCCATGTTGTTTCATTTAGGTTTAAAGAGTTAGCTGCTATACCACCGGTTATGCTTTCCTATAATATAAAGGCTAGTTTTACACATAGGAATGTTAGCACCAAAACTGAAGTAAAGGAGATAACTGAAAAATCTCTGCACACATTGGTTAGTTCTCAGAAGTAAATCATATGTGCCATGTTGTTTCATTTAGGTTTAAAGAGGTAGCTGCTATACCGCCGGTTAGGCTTTCCTATAGTGTAAAAGCTAGTTTTACAGATAGGAATGTTAGCACAACAACTGAAAGAAAGGAGATAGCCGCAAAATCTCTGCACACAATGCTAAGTTCTCAGAAGTAAATGATAGGTGCCATGTTGTTTCATTTTGTTTAAAGAGTTAGCTGCTATACCGCCGGTTATGCTTTCTTATAGTGTAAATGCTAGTTTTACAGATAGGAATGTCAGCACCAAAACTGAATTAAAGGAGATAACTGAAAAATCTCTGCACACAATGCTTAATTCTCAGAAGTAAATCATTTGTGCCATGTTGTTTCATTTAGGTTTAAAGAGTTAGCTGCTATACCGCCGTTTAGGATTTCCTATAGTGTAAAGGCTAGTTTTACAGATAGGAATGTTAGCACAAAAACTGAAAGAAAGGAGATAGCCGCAAAATCTCTGCACACAATGCTTAGTTCTCAGAAGTAAATCATATGTGCCATGTTGTTTCATTTAGGTTTAAAGAGTTAGCTGCTATACCGCCGGTTATGCTTTCCTATAGTGTAAATGCTAGTTTTACAGATAGGAATGTTAGCACAAAAACTGAAAGAAAGGAGATAGCCGCAAAATCTCTGCACACAATGCTTAGTTTTCAGAAGTAAACCATATGTGCCATGTTGTTTCATTTAGGTTTAAAGAGTTAGCTGCTATACCCTCAGTTATGCTTTCCTATATAGTAAATGCGAGTATAAAAATATGAAGGTTAGCGCAAAATCTGAAGTAAAGGAGATAGCTGAAAACTCTCTGCACACAGTGCTTAGTTCTCAGAAGTAAATCATATGTGCCATGTTGTTTCATTTAGGTTTAAAGAGGTAGCTGCTATACCGACGGTTAGGCTTTCCTATAGTGTAAATGCTAGTTTTACAGATAGGAATGTTAGCACCAAAACTGAAGTAAAGGAGATAACTGAAAAATCTCTGCACACAATGCTTAGTTCTCAGGAGTAAATCATATGTGCATTGTTGTTTCATTTAGGTTTAAAGAGGTAGCTGCTATACCGCCGGTTAGGCTTTCCTATAGTGTAAAAGCTAGTTTTACAGATAGGAATGTTAGCACAAAAACTGAAAGAAAGGAGATAGCTGCAAAATCTCTGCACACAATCCTACGTTCTCAGAAGTAAATGATAGGTGCCATGTTGTTTCATTTAGGTTTAAAGAGTTAGCTGCTATACCGCCGGTAATGCTTTCCTATAGTGTAAATGCTACTTTTACAGATAGGAATGTTAGCCCCAAAACTGAAGTAAAGGAGATAACTGAAAAATCTCTCCACACAATGCTTAGTTCTTAGAAGTAAATCATATGTGCCATGTTGTTTCATTTAGGTTTAAAGAGTTAGCTGCTATACCGCCGGTTATGCTTTCCTATAGTGTAAATGCTAGTTTTACAGATAGGAATGTTAGCACAAAAACTGAAAGAAAGGAGATAGCCGCAAAATCTCTGCACACAGTTCTTAGTTCTCAGAAGTAAACCATATGTGCCATGTTGTTTCATTTAGGTTTAAAGAGTTAGCTGCTATACCACCGGTTATGCTTTCCTATAATATAAAGGCTAGTTTTACACATAGGAATGTTAGCACCAAAACTGAAGTAAAGGAGATAACTGAAAAATCTCTGCACACATTGGTTAGTTCTCAGAAGTAAATCATATGTGCCATGTTGTTTCATTTAGGTTTAAAGAGGTAGCTGCTATACCGCCGGTTAGGCTTTCCTATAGTGTAAAAGCTAGTTTTACAGATAGGAATGTTAGCACAACAACTGAAAGAAAGGAGATAGCCGCAAAATCTCTGCACACAATGCTAAGTTCTCAGAAGTAAATGATAGGTGCCATGTTGTTTCATTTTGTTTAAAGAGTTAGCTGCTATACCGCCGGTTATGCTTTCTTATAGTGTAAATGCTAGTTTTACAGATAGGAATGTCAGCACCAAAACTGAATTAAAGGAGATAACTGAAAAATCTCTGCACACAATGCTTAATTCTCAGAAGTAAATCATATGTGCCATGTTGTTTCATTTAGGTTTAAAGAGTTAGCTGCTATACCGCCGTTTAGGATTTCCTATAGTGTAAAGGCTAGTTTTACAGATAGGAATGTTAGCACAAAAACTGAAAGAAAGGAGATAGCCGCAAAATCTCTGCACACAATGCTTAGTTCTCAGAAGTAAATCATATGTGCCATGTTGTTTCATTTAGGTTTAAAGAGTTAGCTGCTATACCGCCGTTTAGGATTTCCTATAGTGTAAAGGCTAGTTTTACAGATAGGAATGTTAGCACAAAAACTGAAAGAAAGGAGATAGCCGCAAAATCTCTGCACACAATGCTTAGTTTTCAGAAGTAAACCATATGTGCCATGTTGTTTCATTTAGGTTTAAAGAGTTAGCTGCTATACCCTCAGTTATGCTTTCCTATATAGTAAATGCGAGTATAAAAATATGAAGGTTAGCGCAAATTCTGAAGTAAAGGAGATAGCTGAAAACTCTCTGCACACAGTGCTTAGTTCTCAGAAGTAAATCATATGTGCCATGTTGTTTCATTTAGGTTTAAAGAGGTAGCTGCTATACCGCCGGTTAGGCTTTCCTATAGTGTAAATGCTAGTTTTACAGATAGGAATGTTAGCACCAAAACTGAAGTAAAGGAGATAACTGAAAAATCTCTGCACACAATGCTTAGTTCTCAGGAGTAAATCATATGTGCATTGTTGTTTCATTTAGGTTTAAAGAGGTAGCTGCTATACCGCCGGTTAGGCTTTCCTATAGTGTAAAAGCTAGTTTTACAGATAGGAATGTTAGCACAAAAACTGAAAGAAAGGAGATAGCTGCAAAATCTCTGCACACAATCCTACGTTCTCAGAAGTAAATGATAGGTGCCATGTTGTTTCATTTAGGTTTAAAGAGTTAGCTGCTATACCGCCGGTTATGCTTTCCTATAGTGTAAATGCTAGTTTTACAGGTAGGAATGTTAGCACAAAAACTGAAAGAAAGGAGATAGCCGCAAAACCTCTGCACACAATGCTTAGTTTTCAAAAGTAAACAATATGTGCCATGTTGTTTCATTTAAGTTTAAAGAGTTAGCTGCTATACCCTCAGTTATGCTTTCCTATATAGTAAATGCGAGTATAAAAATATGAAGGTTAGCGCAAAATCTGAAGTAAAGGAGATAGCTGAAAACTCTCTGCACAGAGTGCTTAGTTCTCAGAAGTAAATCATATGTGCCATGCTGTTTCATTTAGGTTTAAAGAGGTAGCTGCTATACCGCCGGTTAGGCTTTTCTATAGTGTAAATGCTAGTTTTACAGATAGGAATGTTAGCACCAAAACTGAAGTAAAGGAGATAACTGAAAAATCTCTGCACACAATGCTTAGTTCTCAGGAGTAAATCATATGTGCATTGTTGTTTCATTTAGGTTTAAAGAGGTAGCTGCTATACCGCCGGTTAGGCTTTCCTATAGTGTAAAAGCTAGTTTTACAGATAGGAATGTTAGCACAAAAACTGAAAGAAAGGAGATAGCTGCAAAATCTCTGCACACAATGCTACGTTCTCAGAAGTAAATGATAGGTGCCATGTTGTTTCATTTAGGTTTAAAGAGTTAGCTGCTATACCGCCGGTTATGCTTTCCTATAGTGTAAATGCTAGTTTTACACATAGGAATGTTAGCCCCAAAACTGAAGTAAAGGAGATAACTGAAAAATCTCTGCACACAATGCTTAATTCTCAGAAGTAAATCATATGTGCCATGTTGTTTCATTTAGGTTTAAAGAGTTAGCTGCTATACCGCTGTTTAGGATTTCCTATAGTGTAAAGGCTAGTTTTACAGATAGGAATGTTAGCACAAAAACTGAAAGAAAGGAGATAGCCGCAAAATCTCTGCACACAATGCTTAGTTTTCAGAAGTAAACCATATGTGCCATGTTGTTTCATTTAGGTTTAAAGAGTTAGCTGCTATACCCTCAGTTATGCTTTCCTATATAGTAAATGCGAGTATAAAAATATGAAGGTTAGCGCAAAATCTGAAGTAAAGGAGGTAGCTGAAAACTCTCTGCACACAGTGCTTAGTTCTCAGAAGTAAATCATATGTGCCATGTTGTTTCATTTAGGTTTAAAGAGGTAGCTGCTATACCGCCGGTTAGGCTTTCCTATAGTGTAAGTGCTAGTTTTACAGATAGGAATGTTAGCACGAAAACTGAAGTAAAGGAGATAACTGAAAAATCTCTGCACACAATGCTTAGTTCTCAGGAGTAAATCATATGTGCATTGTTGTTTCATTTAGGTTTAAAGAGGTAGCTGCTATACCGCCGGTTAGGCTTTCCTATAGTGTAAAAGCTAGTTTTACAGATAGGAATGTTAGCACAAAAACTGAAAGAAAGGAGATAGCTGCAAAATCTCTGCACACAATCCTACGTTCTCAGAAGTAAATGATAGGTGCCATGTTGTTTCATTTAGGTTTAAAGAGTTAGCTGCTATACCGCCGGTTATGCTTTCCTATAGTGTAAATGCTAGTTTTACAGATAGGAATGTTAGCACAAAAACTGAAAGAAAGGAGATAGCCGCAAAACCTCTGCACACAATGCTTAGTTTTCAGAAGTAAACCATATGTGCCATGTTGTTTCATTTAAGTTTAAAGAGTTAGCTGCTATACCCTCAGTTATGCTTTCCTATATAGTAAATGCGAGTATAAAAATATGAAGGTTAGCGCAAAATCTGAAGTAAAGGAGATAGCTGAAAACTCTCTGCACAGAGTGCTTAGTTCTCAGAAGTAAATCATATGTGCCATGTTGTTTCATTTAGGTTTAAAGAGTTAGCTGCTATACCGCCGGTTATGCTTTCCTATAGGGTAAATGCTAGTTTTACAGATATGAATGTTAGCACAAAATCTGAAGTAAAGGAGATAGCTGAATAATCTCTGCACACAATGCTTAGTTCTCAGAAGCAAATCATAAGTGCCATGTTGTTTCATTTAGGTTTAAAGAGTTAGCTGCTATACTGCCGGTTATGCTTTCCTATAGTGTAAAGGCTAGTTTTACAGATAGGAATGTTAGCACCAAAACTGAAGTAAAGGAGATAACTGAAAAATCTCTGCACAAAATGCTTAGTTCTCAGAAGTAAATCATATGTGCCATGTTGTTTCATTTAGGTTTAAAGAGGTAGCTGCTATACCGCCGGTTAGGCTTTCCTATAGTGTAAAATCTAGTTTTACAGATAGGAATGTTAGCACAAAAACTGAAAGAAAGTAGATAGCTGCAAAATCTCTGCACACAATGCTTTGTTCTCAGAAGTAAATCATATGTGCCATGTTGTTACATTCAGGTTTCAAGAATTAGCTGCTATACACTCAGTTATGCTTTCGTATATAGTAAATGCGGGTATAAAGATATGAATGTTAGCAAGAAATCTGAAGTAAGGGAGATAGCTGAAAAATCTCTGCACACAATGCTTAGTTCTCAGAAGTAAATCATATGTGCGATGTTGTTTCATTTAGGTTTAAAGAGTTAGCTGCTATACTCCCGTTAGGCTTTCCTATAGTGTAAATGCTAGTTTTACAGATAGGAAAGTTACCACAAAAACTGAAAGAAAGGAGATAGCCGCAAAGTCTCTGCACACAATGTTTAGTTCTCAGAAATAAATCATATGTGCCATGTTGTTTCATTGAGGTTTAAAAAGTTAGCTGCTATACCGCCGGTTATGATTTCCAAAAGTGGAAATGCTAGTTTTACAGATAGGAATGTTAGCACAAAAACTGAAAGAAAGGAGATAGCTGCAAAATCTCTGCACACAATGCTTAGTTCTCAGAAGTAAATGATAGGTGCCATGTTGTTTCATTTAGGTTTAAAAAGTTAGCTGCTATACCGCCCGTTATGCTTTCTTATAGTGTAAATGCTAGTTTTACAGATAGGAATGTTAGCACCAAAACTGAAGTAAAGGAGATAACTGAAAAATCTCTGCACACAATGCTTAGTTCTCAGAAGTAAATCTTATGTGCCATGTTGTTTCATTTAGGTTTAAAGAGGTAGCTGCTATACCGCCTGTTAGGCTTTCCTATAGTGTAAAAGCTAGTTTTACAGATAGAAATGTTAGCACAAAAACTGAAAGAAAGGAGATAGCCACAAAATCTCTGCACACAATGCTTAGTTCTCAGAAGTAAATCATATGTGCCATGTTGTTTCATTCAGGTTTCAAGAATTAGCTGCTATACACTCAGTTATGCTTTCGTATATAGTAATTGCGAGTATAAAGATATGAATGTTAGCACAAAATCTGAAGTAAAGGAGATAGCTGAAAAATCTCTGCACACAATGCTTAGTTCTCAGAACTAAATCATATGTGCGATGTTGTTTCATTTAGGTTTAAAGAGTTAGCTGGTATACTCCCGTTAGGCTTTCCTATAGTGTAAATGCTAATTTTACAGATAGGAAAGTTACCACTAAAACTGAAAGAAAGGAGATAGACGCAAAGTCTCTGCACACAATGCTTAGTTCTCAGAAGTAAATCATATGTGCCATGTTGTTTCATTTAGGTTTAAAGAGTTAGCTGCTATACCGCCGGTTATGCTTTCCTATAGGGTAAATGCTAGTTTTACAGATAGGAATGTCAGCACCAAAACTGAAGTAAAGGAGATAACTGAAAAATCTCTGCACACAATGCTTAATTCTCAGAAGTAAATCATATGTGCCATGTTGTTTCATTTAGGTTTAAAGAGTTAGCTGGTATACCACCGTTTAGGATTTCCTATAGTGTAAAGGCTAGTTTTACAGATAGGAATGTTAGCACAAAAACTGAAAGAAAGGAGATAGCCGCAAAATATCTGCTCACAATGCTTAGTTCCCAGAAGTACATCATATGTGCCATGTTGTTTCATTTAGGTTTAAAGAGTTAGCTGCTATACCGCCGGTTATGCTTTCCTATAGTGTAAATGCTAGTTTTACAGATAGGAATGTTAGCACAAAAACTGAAAGAAAGGAGATAGCCGCAAAATCTCTACACACAATGCTTAGTTCTCAGAAGTAAACCATATGTGCCATGTTGTTTCATTTAGGTTTAAAGAGTTAGCTGCTATACCGCCGGTTATGCTTTCCTATAGTGTAAATGCTAGTTTTACACATAGGAATGTTAGCCCCAAAACTGAAGTAAAGGAGATAACTGAAAAATCTCTGCACACAATGCTTAATTCTCAGAAGTAAATCATATGTGCCATGTTGTTTCATTTAGGTTTAAAGAGTTAGCTGCTATACCGCTGTTTAGGATTTCCTATAGTGTAAAGGCTAGTTTTACAGATAGGAATGTTAGCACAAAAACTGAAAGAAAGGAGATAGCCGCAAAATCTCTGCACACAATGCTTAGTTTTCAGAAGTAAACCATATGTGCCATGTTGTTTCATTTAGGTTTAAAGAGTTAGCTGCTATACCCTCGGTTATGCTTTCCTATATAGTAAATGCGAGTATAAAAATATGAAGGTTAGCGCAAAATCTGAAGTAAAGGAGATAGCTGAAAACTCTCTGCACACAGTGCTTAGTTCTCAGAAGTAAATCATATGTGCCATGTTGTTTCATTTAGGTTTAAAGAGGTAGCTGCTATACAGCCGGTTAGGCTTTCCTATAGTGTAAATGCTAGTTTTACAGATAGGAATGTTAGCACCAAAACTGAAGTAAAGGAGATAACTGAAAAATCTCTGCACACAATGCTTAGTTCTCAGGAGTAAATCATATGTGCATTGTTGTTTCATTTAGGTTTAAAGAGGTAGCTGCTATACCGCCGGTTAGGCTTTCCTATAGTGTAAAAGCTAGTTTTACAGATAGGAATGTTAGCACAAAAACTGAAAGAAAGGAGATAGCTGCAAAATCTCTGCACACAATCCTACGTTCTCAGAAGTAAATGATAGGTGCCATGTTGTTTCATTTAGGTTTAAAGAGTTAGCTGCTATACCGCCGGTTATGCTTTCCTATAGTGTAAATGCTAGTTTTACAGATAGGAATGTTTGCACAAAAACTGAAAGAAAGGAGATAGCCGCAAAACCTCTGTACACAATGCTTTGTTCTCAGAAGTAAATCATATGTGCCATGTTGTTATATTCAGGTTTCAAGAATTAGCTGCTATACACTCAGTTATGCTTTCGTATATGGTAAATGCGGGTATAAAGATATGAATGTTAGCAAGAAATCTGAATTTAAGGAGATAGCTGAAAAATCTCTGCACACAATGCTTAGTTCTCAGAAGTAAATCATATGTGCGATGTTGTTTCATTTAGGATTAAAGAGTTAGCTGCTATACTCCCGTTAGGCTTTCCTATAGTGTAAATGCTAGTTTTACAGATAGGAAAGTTACCACAAAAACTGAAAGAAAGGAGATAGCCGCAAAGTCTCTGCACACAATGTTTAGTTCTCAGAAATAAATCATATGTGCCATGTTGTTTCATTTAGGTTTAAAAAGTTAGCTGCTATACCGCCGGTTATGCTTTCCAAAAGTGGAAATGCTAGTTTTACAGATAGGAATGTTAGCACAAAAACTGAAAGAAAGGAGATAGCTGCAAAATCTCTGCACACAATGCTTAGTTCTCAGAAGTAAATGATAGGTGCCATGTTGTTTCATTTAGGTTGAAAAAGTTAGCTGCTATACCGCCCGTTATGCTTTCTTATTGTGTAAATGCTAGTTTTACAGATATGAATGTTAGCACAAAATCTGAAGTAAAGGAGATAGCTGAATAATCTCTACACACAATGCTTAGTTCTCAGAAGTAAATCATATGTGCCATGTTGTTTCATTTAGGTTTAAAGAGTTAGCTGCTATACTGCCCGTTAGGCTTTCCTATAGTGTAAATGCTAGTTTTACAGATAGGAATGTTAGCACAAAAACTGAAAGAAAGGAGATAGCCGCGAAACCTCTGCACACAATGCTTAGTTCTCAGAAGTAAATCATATGTGCCATGTTGTTTCATTTACATTTAAAGAGTTAGCTGCTATATCGCCGGTTATGCTTTCCTATAGTGTAAATGCTAGTTTTACAGATAGGAATGTTAGCACCAAAACTGAAGTAAAGGAGATAACTGAAAAATCTCTGCACACAATACTTAGTTCTCAGAAGTAAATCTTATGTGCCATGTTGTTTCATTTAGGTTTAAAGAGGTAGCTGCTATACCGCCGGTTAGGCTTTCCTATAGTGTAAAAGCTAGTTTTACAGATAGGAATGTGAGCACAAAAACTGAAAGAAAGGAGATAGCCACAAAATCTCTGCACACAATGCTTAGTTCTCAGAAGTAAATCATATGTGCCATGTTGTTTCATTCAGGTTTCAAGAATTAGCTGCTATACACTCAGTTATGCTTTCGTATATAGTAAATGCGAGTATAAAGATATGAATGTTAGCACAAAATCTGAAGTAAAGGAGATAGCTGAAAAATCTCTGCACACAATGCTTAGTTCTCAGAACTAAATCATATGTGCAATGTTGTTTCATTTAGGTTTAAAGAGTTAGCTGCTATACTCCCGTTAGGCTTTCCTATAGTGTAAATGCTATTTTTACAGATAGGAAAGTTACCACAAAAACTGAAAGAAAGGAGATAGCCGCAAAGTCTCTGCACACAATGCTTAGTTCTCAGAAGTAAATCATATGTGCCATGTTGTTTCATTTAGGTTTAAAGAGTTAGCTGCTATACCGCCGGTTATGCTTTCCTTTAGTGTAAATGCTAGTTTTACAGATAGGAATGTTAGCACAAAAACTGAAAGAAAGGAGATAGCTGCTAAATCTCTGCAAACAATGCTTAGTTCTCAGAAGTAAATGATAGGTGCCATGTTGTTTCATTTAGGTTTAAAGAGTTAGCTGCTATACCCCTGGTTATGCTTTCCTATAGTGTAAATGCTAGTTTTACAGATATGAATGTTAGCACAAAATCTGAAGTAAAGGAGATAGCTGAATAATCTCTGCACACAATGCTTAGTTCTCAGAAGCAAATCATAAGTGCCATGTTGTTTCATTTAGGTTTAAAGAGTTAGCTGCTATACTGCCGGTTATGCTTTCCTATAGTGTAAAGGCTAGTTTTACAGATAGGAATGTTAGCACCAAAACTGAAGTAAAGGAGATAACTGAAAAATCTCTGCACAAAATGCTTAGTTCTCAGAAGTAAATCATATGTGCCATGTTGTTTCATTTAGGTTTAAAGAGGTAGCTGCTATACCGCCGGTTAGGCTTTCCTATAGTGTAAAATCTAGTTTTACAGATAGGAATGTTAGCACAAAAACTGAAAGAAAGTAGATAGCTGCAAAATCTCTGCACACAATGCTTTGTTCTCAGAAGTAAATCATATGTGCCATGTTGTTACATTCAGGTTTCAAGAATTAGCTGCTATACACTCAGTTATGCTTTCGTATATAGTAAATGCGGGTATAAAGATATGAATGTTAGCAAGAAATCTGAAGTAAGGGAGATAGCTGAAAAATCTCTGCACACAATGCTTAGTTCTCAGAAGTAAATCATATGTGCGATGTTGTTTCATTTAGGTTTAAAGAGTTAGCTGCTATACTCCCGTTAGGCTTTCCTATAGTGTAAATGCTAGTTTTACAGATAGGAAAGTTACCACAAAAACTGAAAGAAAGGAGATAGCCGCAAAGTCTCTGCACACAATGTTTAGTTCTCAGAAATAAATCATATGTGCCATGTTGTTTCATTGAGGTTTAAAAAGTTAGCTGCTATACCGCCGGTTATGATTTCCAAAAGTGGAAATGCTAGTTTTACAGATAGGAATGTTAGCACAAAAACTGAAAGAAAGGAGATAGCTGCAAAATCTCTGCACACAATGCTTAGTTCTCAGAAGTAAATGATAGGTGCCATGTTGTTTCATTTAGGTTTAAAAAGTTAGCTGCTATACCGCCCGTTATGCTTTCTTATAGTGTAAATGCTAGTTTTACAGATAGGAATGTTAGCACCAAAACTGAAGTAAAGGAGATAACTGAAAAATCTCTGCACACAATGCTTAGTTCTCAGAAGTAAATCTTATGTGCCATGTTGTTTCATTTAGGTTTAAAGAGGTAGCTGCTATACCGCCTGTTAGGCTTTCCTATAGTGTAAAAGCTAGTTTTACAGATAGAAATGTTAGCACAAAAACTGAAAGAAAGGAGATAGCCACAAAATCTCTGCACACAATGCTTAGTTCTCAGAAGTAAATCATATGTGCCATGTTGTTTCATTCAGGTTTCAAGAATTAGCTGCTATACACTCAGTTATGCTTTCGTATATAGTAATTGCGAGTATAAAGATATGAATGTTAGCACAAAATCTGAAGTAAAGGAGATAGCTGAAAAATCTCTGCACACAATGCTTAGTTCTCAGAACTAAATCATATGTGCGATGTTGTTTCATTTAGGTTTAAAGAGTTAGCTGGTATACTCCCATTAGGCTTTCCTATAGTGTAAATGCTAATTTTACAGATAGGAAAGTTACCACTAAAACTGAAAGAAAGGAGATAGACGCAAAGTCTCTGCACACAATGCTTAGTTCTCAGAAGTAAATCATATGTGCCATGTTGTTTCATTTAGGTTTAAAGAGTTAGCTGCTATACCGCCGGTTATGCTTTCCAATAGTGTAAATGCTAGTTTTACAGATATGAATGTTAGCACAAAATCTGAAGTAAAGGAGATAGCTGAATAATCTCTGCACACAATGCTTAGTTCTCAGAAGTAAATCATAAGTGCCATGTTGTTTCATTTAGGTTTAAAGAGTTACCTGCTATACTGCCCGTTAGGCTTTCCTATAGAGTAAATGCTAGTTTTACAGATAGGAATGTTAGCACAAAAACTGAAAGAAAGTAGATAGCCGCAAAACCTCTGCACACAATGCTTAGTTCTCAGAAGTAAATCATATATGCCATGTTGTTTCATTTACATTTAAAGAGTTAGCTGCTATACCTCCGGTTATGCTTTCCTATAGTGTAAATGTTAGTTTTACACATAGGAATGTTAGCACCAAAACTGAAGTAAAGGAGATAACTGAAAAATCTCTGCACACAATGCTTAGTTCTCAGAAGTAAATCATATGTGCCATATTGTTTCATTCAGGTTTCAAGAATTAGCTGCTATACACTCAGTTATGCTTTCGTATATTGTAAATGCGAGTATAAAGATATGAATATTAGCACAAAATCTGAAGTAAAGGAGATAATTGAAAAATCTCTGCACACAATGCTTAGTTCTCAGAACTAAATCATATGTGCGATGTTGTTTCATTTAGGTTTAAAGAGTTAGCTGCTATACTCCCGTTAGGCTTTCCTATAGTGTAACAGCTAGTTTTACAGATAGGAAAGTTATGATTTCCAAAAGTGTAAATGCTAGTTTTACAGATAGGAAAGTTAGCACAAAAACTGAAAGAAAGGAGATAGCTGCAATATCTCTGCACACAATGCTTAGTTCTCAGAAGTGAATCATAAGTGCCATGTTGTTTCATTTAGGTTTAAAGAGTTAGCTGCTATACTGCCCGTTAGGCTTTCCTATAGTGTAAATGCAAGTTTTACAGATAGGAAAGTTAGCACAAAAACTGAAAGAAAGGAGATACATGCAAAGTCTCTGCACACAATGCTTAGTTCTCAGAAGTAAATCATATGTGCCATGTTGTTTCATTTAGGTTTAAAGAGGTAGCTGCTATACCGCCGGTTATGATTTCCTATAGTGTAAATGCTAGTTTTACAGATAGGAATGTTGGCACAAAAACTGAAAGAAAGGAGATAGCCGCAAAATCTCTGCACACAATGCTTAGTTCTCAGAAGTAAATGATAGGTGATATGTTGTTTCATTTAGGTTTAAAGAGTTAGCTGCTATACCGCCGATTAGGCTTTCCTATAGTGTAAATGGTAGTTTTACAGATAGGAATGTTAGCACAAAAACTGAAGTAAAGGAGATTGCTGTAAAATCTCTGCACACAATGCTTAGTTCTCAGAAGTAAATCATATGTGCCATGTTGTTTCATTCAGGTTTCAAGAATTAGCTGCTATACCCTCAGTTATGCTTTCGTATATAGTAAATGCGAGTATAAAAATATGAATGTTAGCACAAAATCTTTAGAAAAGGAGATAGCTGAAAAATCTCTTCACACAATGCTTAGTTGTCAGAAGTAAATCATACATGCCATGTTGTTTCATTTACGTTTAAAGTGTTAGCTGCTATACCGCCGGTTATGCTTTCCTATAGTGTAAACGCTAGTTTTACAGATAGGAATGTTAGCACAAAAATTGAAAGAAAGGAGAAAGCCGCAAAATCTCTGCACACAATTCTTAGTTCTCAGAAGTAAATCATATGTGCCATGTTGTTTCATTCAGTTTTCAAGAATTACCTGCTATACCCTCAGTTATGCTTTCGTATATAGTAAATGTGAGTATAAAGATATGAATGTTAGCACAAAATCTGAAGTAAAGGAGATAGCTGAAAAATCTCTGCAGACAATGCTTAATTCTCAGAAGTAAATCATACGTGCCATGTTGTTTCATTTACGTTTAAAGAGTTAGCTGCTATACCGCCGGTTATGCTTTCCTATAGTGTAAATGCTATTTTTACACATAGGAATGTTAGCACAAAAACTGAAGTAAAGGAGATAGCTGAAAAATCTGTGCAGACAATGCTTAGTTCTCATAAGTAAATCATATGTGCCATGTTTTTTCATTTAGGTATAAAGAGTTAGCAGCTATACCGCCGGTTAGGCTTTCCTATAGTGTAAATGCTAGTTTTACACATAGGAATGTTAGCACAAAAGCTGTAAAATCTCTGCACACAATGCTGAGTTCTCAGAAGTAAATCATATGTGCCATGTTGTTTCTTTTAGGTTTAAAGAGTTAGCTGCTATACCGCCGGTTAGGCTTTCCTATAATGTAAACGCTAGTTTTACAGATAGGAATGTTAGCACAAAAACTGAAAGAAAGGAGATAGCCGCAAAATCTATGCACACAATGCTTAGTTCTCAGAATTAAACCCTATGTGCCATGTTGTTTCATTTACGTTTAAAGAGTTAGCTGCTATACCGCCGATTAGGCTTTCCTATAGTGTAAATGGTAGTTTTACAGATAGGAATATTAGCACAAAAACTGAACTAAAGGAGATTGCTGTAAAATCTCTGCACACAATGCTTAGTTCTCAAAAGTAAATCATATGTGCCATTTTGTTTCATTTAGGTTTAAAGAGTTGGCTGCTATACCACCGGTTATTCATTCCTAGAGTTTAAATGGTAATTTTACAGATACGAATGTTAGCACAAAAACTGAAAGAAAGGAGATAGCCGCAAAATCTCTGCACACAGTTCTTAGTTCTCAGAAGTAAATCATATGTGCCATGTTGTTTCATTCAGGTTTCAAGAATTAGCTGCTATACCCTCAGTTATGCTTTCGTATATAGTAAATGTGGGTATAAAGATATGAATGTTAGCACAAAATCTGAAGTAAAGGAGATAGCTGAAAAATCTCTGCACACAATGCTTAGTTCTCAGAAGTAAATCATACGGGCCATGTTGTTTCATTTACGTTTAAAGAGTTAGCTGCTATACCGCCGGTTATGCTTTCCTATAGTGTAAATGCTAGTTTTACACATAGGAATGTTAGCACAAAAACTGAAGTAAAGGAGATAGCTGAAAAATCTGTGCAGACAATGCTTGGTTCTCAGAAGTAAATCATATGTGCCATGTTGTTTCATTTAGGTTTAAAGAGTTAGCTGCTATACCGAAGGTTAGGCTTTCCTATAGTGTAAATGATAGTTTTACACATAGGAATGTTAGGACAAAAACTGAAAGAAAGGAGATAGCCGCAAAATCTCTGCACACAATGCTTAGTTCTCAGGAGAAAATCATATGTGCCATGTTGTTTCATTCAGGTTTCAAGAATTAGCTGCTATGCCCTCATTTATGCTTTCGTATATAGTAAATGCCAGTATAAAGATATGAATGTTAGCACAAAGTCTGAAGTAAAGGAGATAGCTGAAAAATCTCTGCACACAATGCTTAGTTCTCAGAAGTAATTCATATGTGCCATGTTGTTTCATTTAGGTTTAGAGGTAGCTGCTATAGTGCCCGTTAGGCTTTCCTATAGTGTAAATGGTAGTTTTACAGATAGAAATGTTAGCACAAAAATTGAAAGAAAGGAGATAGCCGCAAAATCTCTGCACACACTGCTTAGTTCGCAGAAGTAAATCATATGTGCCATGTTGTTTCATTTAGGTTTAAAGAGTTAGCTGCTATACCGCCGGTTATGCTTTCCTATAGTGTAAAAGCTAGTTTTACAGATAGGAATGTTAGCACAAAAACTGAAAGAAAGTAGATAGCCGAAAAATCTCTGCACACAATGCTTAGTTCTCAGAAGTAAACAATATGTGCCATGTTGTTTCATTTAGGTTTAAAGAGTTAGCTGCTATACCGCCGGTTATGCTTTCCTATAGTGTAAATGCTAATTTTACAGATAGGAATGTTAGCACAAAAACTTAAGTAAAGGAGATAGTTGAAAAATCTCTGCACACAATGCTTAGTTCTCAGAAGTAAACAATATGTGCCATGTTGTTTCATTTAGGTTTAAAGAGTTAGCTGCTATATCGCCGGTTATGCTTTCCTATAGTGTAAATGCTAATTTTACAGATAGGAATGTTAGCACAAAAACTGAAGTAAAGGAGATAGTTGAAAAATCTCTGCACACAATGCTTAGTTCTCAGAAGTAAATCATACGTGCCATGTTGTTTCATTTACGTTTAAAGAGTTAGCTGCTATACCGCCGGTTATGCTTTCCTATAGTGTAAATGCTAGTTTTACACATAGGAATGTTAGCACAAAAACTGAAAGAAAGGAGATAGCCGCAAAATCTCTGCACACAATGTTTAGTTCTCAGAAGAAAATCATATGTGCCATGTTGTTTCATTCAGGTTTCAAGAATTAGCTGCTATACCCTCAGTTATGCTTTCGTATATAGTAAATGCCAGTAAAAAGATATGAATGTTAGCACAAAATCTGAAGTAAAGATGATAGCTGAAAAATCTCTGCACACAATGCTTAGTTCTCAGAAGTAAATTATATCTGCCATGTTGTTTCATTTAGGTTTAAAGAGGTAGCTGCTATACTGACAGTTAGGCTTTCCTATAGTGTAAATGCTAGTTTTACAGATAGGAATGTTAGCACAAAAACTGAAAGAAAGGAGATAGCCGCAAAATCTCTGCACACAATGCTTAGTTCTCAGAAGAAATCATATGTGCCATGTTGTTCCATTTAGGTTTCAAGAGTTAGCTGCTATACCCTCAATTATGCTTTTGTATATAGTAAAAGCTAGTATAAAGATATGAATGTTAGCACAAAATCTGAAGTAAAGGAGATAGCTGAAAAATCTCTGCACACAATGCTTAGTTCTCAGAAGTAAATCATACTTGCCATGTTGTTTCATTTACGTTTACAGTGCTAGCTGCTATACCGCCGGTTATGCTTTCCTATAGTGTAAATTCTAGTTTTACAGATAGGAATGTTAGCACAAAAACTGAAAGAAAGGAGAAAGCCACAAAATCTCTGCATACAGTTCTTTGATCTCAGAAGTAAATCATATGTGCCATGTTGTTTCATTCAGGTTTCAAGATTTAGCTGCTATACCCTCAGTTATGCTTTCGTATATAGTAAATATGAGTATAAAGATATGAATGTTAGCACAAAATCTGAAGTAAAGGAGATAGCTGAAAAATCTCTGCACACAATGCTTAGTTCTCAGAAGTAAATCATACGGGACATGTTGTTTCATTTACGTTTAAAGAGTTAGCTGCTATACGGTCGGTTATGCTTTCCTATAGTGTAAATGCTAGTTTTACACATAGGAATGTTAGCACAAAAACTGAAGTAAAGGAGATACCTGAAAAATCTCTGCACACAATGCTTAGTTCTCAGAAGAAAATCATATGTGCCATGTTGTTTCATTCAGGTTTCAAGAATTAGCTGCTATACCCTCAGTTATGCTTTCGTATATAGTAAATGCCAGAATAAAGATATGAATGTTAGCACAAAGTCTGAAGTAAGGGAGATAGCTGAAAAATCTCTGCACACAATGCTTAGTTCTCAGAAGTAAATCATATGTGCCATGTTGTTTCATTTAGGTTTAAAGAGTTAGCTGTTATACTGCCGGTTATGCTTTCCTATAGTGTAAATGCTAGTTTTACAGACAGGAATGTTAGCAGAAAAACTGAAAGAAAGGAGATAGCCGCAAAATCTCTGCACACAAAGCTTAGTTCTCAGAAGTAAACCATATGTGCCATGTTGTTTCATTTAGGTTTAAAGAGTTAGCTGCTATACCGCCGGTTATGCTTTCCTATAGTGTAAATGCTAGTTTTACAGATAGGAATGTTAGCACAAAAACTGAAAGAAAGGAGAAAGCCACAAAATTTCTGCACACAATTCTTAGTTCTCAGAAGTAAATCATATGTGCCATGTTGTTTCATTCAGGTTTCAGGAATTAGCTGCTATACACTCAGTTATGCTTTCGTATATAGTAAATGCGAGTATAAAGATATGAATGTTAGCACAAAATCTGAAGTAAAGGAGATAGCTGAAAAATCTCTGCACACAATGCTTAGTTCTCAGAAGTAAATCATACGTGCCATGTTGTTTCATTTACGTTTAAAGAGTTAGCTGCTATACCGCCGGTTATGCTTTCCTATAGTGTAAATGCTAGTTTTACACATAGGAATGTTAGCACAAAAACTGAAGTAAAGGAGATAGCTGAAAAATCTTTGCAGACAATGCTTAGTTCTCAGAAGTAAATCATATGTGCCATGTTGTTTCATTTAGGTTTAAAGAGTTAGCTGCTATACCGCCGGTTAGGCTTTCCTATAGTGTAAATGCTAATTTTACAGATAGGAATGTTAGCACAAAAACTGAAAGAAAGGAGATAGCCGCAAAATCTCTGCACACAATGCTTAGTTCTCAGAAGTAAACCATATGTGTCATGTTGTTTCATTTAGGTTTAAAGAGTTAGCTGCTATACCGCCGGTTATGCTTTCCGATAGTGTAAATGCTAGTTTTACAGATAGGAATGTTAGCACAAAAACTGAAGTAAAGGAGATAGCTGAAAAATCTCTGCACACAATGCTTAGTTCTCAGAAGTAAATCATACGTGCCATGTTGTTTCATTTACGTTTAAAGAGTTAGCTGCTATACTGCCGGTTATGCTTTCCTATAATTTAAAAGGTAGTTAGGAATGTTAGCACAAAAACTGAAAGAAAGGAGATAGCTGCAAAATCTCTGCACACAAAGCTTAGTTCTCAGAAGTAAATCATATGTGCCATGTTGTTTCATTTCAGTTTAAAGAGTTAGCTGCTATACCGCCGGTTATGCTTTCCTATAGTGTAAATAGTAGTTTTACAGATAGGAATGTTAGCACAAAAACTGAAGTAAAGGAGATAGCTGTAAAATCTCTGCACAGAATGCTTAGTTCTCACAAGTAAATCATATGTGCCATGTTGTTTCATTTAGGTTTAAAGAGTTAGCTGCTATACCGCCGGGTATACGTTCCTATAGTTAAAATGGTAGTTTTACAGATAGGAATGTTATCACAAAAACTGAAAGAAAGGAGATAGCCGCAAAATTTCTGCACACAATGCTTAGTTCTCAGAAGTAAATCATATGTGCCATGTTGTTTCATTTAGGTTTAAAGAGTTGGCTGCTATACCGCCGGTTATGCTTTCTTATAGTGTAAATGGTAGTTTTTTACAGATAGGAATGTTAGCACAAAAACTGAAGTAAAGGAGATAGCTGAAAAATCTCTGCACACAATGCTTAGTCCTCTGAAGTAAATCATATGTGCCATTTTGTTTCATTTAGGTTTAAAGAGTTGGCTGCTATACCACAGGTTATTCATTCTTATAGATTAATGGTAATTTTACAGATAGGAAGGTTAGCACAAAAACTGAAAGAAAGTAGATAGCTTCAAAATCTCTGCACACAATGCTTAGTTCTCAGAAGTAAATCATATGTGCCATGTTGTTTCATTTAGGTTTAAAGAGTTAGCTGCTATACCGCCGGGTAGGCTTTCCTATAATGTAAATGCTAATTTTACAGATAGGAATGTTAGCACAAAAACTGAAGGAAAGGAGATAGCTGAAAAATCTCTGCACACAATGCTTAGTTCTCAGAAGTAAATCATATGTGCCATGTTGTTTCATTTACGTTTAAAAAGTTAGCTGCTATACCGCTGGTTATGCTTTCCTATAGTGTAAATGCTAGTTTTACAGATAGGAATGTTAATACAAAAACTGAAGTAAAGGAGATAGCTGAAAAATCTCTGCACACAATGATTAGTTCTCAGAAGTAAATCATATGTGCCATGTTGTTTCATTTAGGTTTAAAGAGTTAGCTGCTATACCACCGGTTATGCTTTCCTATAGTGTAAATGCTATTTTCAGATAGGAATGTCAGCACAAAAACTGAAAGAATGGAGATAGCCTCAAAATCTCTGCATACAATGCTTAGTTCTATGCAGTAAATCATATGTGCCATGTTGCTTCATTTAGCTTTAAAGAGTTAGCTGCTATACCGCCGGTTGTGCTTTCCTATAGTGTAAATGCTTGTTTTAGAGATAGGAATGTTAGCACAAAAAATGAAGCAAGGGAGATAGCTGCAAAATCTCTGCACACAATGCTTAGTTCTAGCAAGTAAGTCATATGTAACATGTTGTTTCATTTAGGTTTAAAGAGTTAGCTGCTATACCGCCGGTTATGCTTTCCTATAGTGTAAAGGCTAGTTTTACAGATTGGAATGTTAGCCAAAAAACTGAAGAAAAGGAGAGAGCTGCAAAATCTTTGCACACAACGCTTAGTTCTCAGAAGTAAATCATATGTGCCATGTTTTTTCATTTAGTTTTAAACAGTTAGCTGCTATACCGCCGGTTATGCTTTCCTATAGTTTAAATGCTAGTTTTACATATAGGAATGCTAGCACAAAAACTGAAAGAAAGGAGATATCTGCAAAATCTCTGCACAGAATGCTTAGTTCTCAGAAGCAAATCAAATGTGCCATGTTGTTTCATTTAGCTTTAAAGAGTTAGCTGCTATACCGCCGGTTGTGCTTTCCTATAGTGTAAATGCTTGTTTTAAGATAGGAATGTTAGCACAAAAACTGAAGCAAGGGAGATAGCTGCAAAATCTCTGCAACCAATCCTTAGTTCTCCAAAGTAAATCATATGTGCCATGTTGATTCATTTAGGTTTCAAGAGTTAGCTCCTATACCCTCAGTTATGCTTTCGTATATAGTAAATGCTAGTATAAAGATATGAATGTTAGCACAAAAACTAAAGTAAAGGATATAGCTGCAAAATCTCTGCACACAATGTTTAGTTCTCTGAAGAAAATCATACGTGCCATGTTGTTTCATTTAGGTTTATAGAGTTAGCTGCTATACCGCCGGTTATGCTTTCCTATAGTGTAAATGCTAGTTTTACAGATAGGAATGTGAGCACAAAAACTGAAGAAAAGGAGATAGCTGCAAAATCTCTGCACACAATGCTTAGTTCTCCGAAGTAAATCATATGTGCCATGTTGTTTCATTTAGCTTTAAAGAGTTAGCTGCTATACCGCCGGTTGTGCTTTCCTATAGTATAAATTCTTGTTTTAGAGATAGGAATGTTAGCACAAAAACTGAAGCAAGGGAGATAGCTGCAAAATCTCTGCACACAATGCTTAGTTCTAGCAAGTAAGTCATATGTAACATGTTGTTTCATTTAGGTTTAAAGACTTAGCTGCTATACCGCCGGTTATGCTTTCCTATAGTGTAAATGGTAGTTTTACAGATAGGAATGTTAGCACAAAAACTGAAAGAAAGGAGATAGCTGCAAAATCTCTGCACACAATGCTTGCTTCTCAGAAGTAAATCATATGTGCCATGTTGTTTCATTTAGGTTTAAAGAGTTAGCTGCTATATCGCCGGTTGTGCTTTCCTATAGTATAAATGCTGGTTTTAGAGATAGGAATGTTAGCACAAAAACGGTAGTAAGGTAGATAGCTGAAAAATCTCTGCAAACAATGCTTAGTTCTAGAAAGTAAGTCATATGCACCATGTTGTTTCACTTAGTTTTCAAGTGTAAGCTGCTATACCCTCGGTTATGCTTTCCTATATCGTAATGGCTAGTTTTAGAGATAGGAATGTTAGCACAAAAACTGAAGGAAAGGAGATAGGTGCACAATCTCTGCACACAATGCTTAGTTCTCAGAAGTAAATAATATGTGCCATGTTGTTTCATTTAGGTTTAAAGAGTTAGCTGCTATACCATCGGTTATGCTTTCATATATAGTAAATGCTAGTATAAAGATATGAATGTTAGCACAAAAACTGAAGGAAAGGAGATAGCTGCAAAATCTCTGCACACAATGCTTAGTTCTCAGAAGTAAATCATATGTGCGATGTTGTTTCATTTATGTTTTAAGAGTTAGCTGCTCTACCCCCACTTATTCTTTCCTATATATTAAATGCTAGCTTTAGAGATAGGAATGTTAGCCCAAATCTTAACGAAAGGAGATAGGTGCAAAATCTCTGTAAACAATGTTTAGTACTCAGAACTAAATCACATGTGCCATGTTTTTCATTTAGGTTTAAAGAGTTAGCTGCTATACCCTCGCTTATGCTTTCCTATATAGGAAATACAAGTTTTACGGATAGAAATGTGAGCACAAAAACTGAAGGAAGGGAGATAGCTTCAAAATCACTGCACACAATGCTCTAGTTCTCAGAAGTAAATCATATGTGCCATGTTGTTTCATTTAGGTTTAAAGATTTAGCTGCTATAACCTCGCTTATGCTTTCGCATAAAGTTAATGCTAGTATAAAGATATGAATGTTAGCACAAAAACTGAAGGAAATTAGATAGCTGCAAAATCTCTGCACACAATGCTTAGTTCTCAGTGGTAAATCATATGTGCCATGTTGTTTCATTTAGGTTTCAAGAGTTAGCTGCTATACCCTCGGTTATGCTTACTTATATAGTAAATGCTGGTATAAATATATGAATGTTAGCACAAAAACTGAAAGAAGGAGATAGCTGCAAAATCTCTGCACACAATGCTTAGTTCTCAGAAGGAAATCATATGTGCCATATTGTTTCATTTAGGTTTCAAAGTTACCTGCTGTACCCTCGGTTATGCTTTCCTATATAGAAATGCTTGTATTAGAGATAGGAATGTTAGCACAAAGCTGAAGGAAAGGAGATAGCTGTAAAATCTCTGCACACAATGCTTATTTCTCAGAAGTAAATCACATGTGCCATGTTGTTTCATTTAGGTTTAAAAAGTTAGCTGCTATACCCTCAGTTATGCTTTCTTATATAGGAAATACTAGATTTAGAAATAGGAATGTGAGCACAAAAACTGAAGGAAAGGAGATAGCTGCAAAATCTCAGCACACAGTGCTGAGTTCTCAGGAGTAAATCATATATGCCATGTTGTTTCATCAGGTTTAAAGAGTTAGGTACTATACCCTCGGTTATGCTTCTTATATAGAAAAAGCTAGTTTTAGAGATAAGGATGTTAGCACAAAAAATGAATGAAAGGAGATAGCTGCCAAATCTGTGCAAGCAATGATTAGTTCTCAGAAATAAATCATATGTACCATGCTATCACAGATAGGTTTCAAGTGTTAGCTGCTCTATCCCCAGTTATGCTTTCCTATAGTGTAAATGATTGTTTTAGAGATAGGAATGTTAGCACAAATACTGAGGGAACGGAGATAGCTGCAAAAACTCTGCACACAATGCTTATTTCTCAGAAGTAAGTCTTATGTGCCATGTTGCTTCATTTAGGCTTAAAGATTTTGAGTTACCTGCTATACCCTCGGTTATGCTTTCCTATACATTAAAAGCTAGTTTTAGATTAGCAATGTTAGCACAAAAACTGAAGGAAAGGAGATAGCTGCAAAATCTCTGCACACCATACTTAGTTCTCAGAAGGAAATCATATGTGCCATGTTGTTTCATTTAGATTTTCAGAGTTAGCTGCTATACCCTCGGTTATGCTTTCGTATATAGTAAATGCTAGTATAAAGATATGAATGTTAGCACAAAAACTGAAGGAAAGGAGATAGATGCAAAATCTCTGCACACAATGCTTAGTTTTAGAAGTAAATCATATGTGGCATGTTTTTTCATTTAGGTTTCAAGAGTTAGCTGCTATACCCTCGGTTATGCTTTCCTATATAGTAAATGCTAGTTTTAGAGATAGGAATGTGAGCACAAAAACTGAAGGAAAGGAGATAGCTGCAAAAACTCAGCAAACAATGCTGAGTTCTAAGAAGTAAATCATATGTACAATGTTTTTTCAGGTAGGTTTAAATAGTTAGCTGCTATACCCCCGGTTATGCTTTCCTATAGTGTAAATGCTAGTTTTAGAGATAGGAATGTTAGCACAAATACTGAAAGAAAGGAGATACCTGCAAAATCTCTGCACACAATACTTAGTTCTCTGAAGTAAATCATATATGCCATGTTGTTTCATTTAGGTTTGAAGAGTTAGCTGCTATACCCTCGGTTATGCTTTCCTATACAGTAAATGCTGGTTTTAGAGATAGGAATGTTAGCACAAAAACTGAAGAAAGGAGATAGCTGCAAAATCTCTGCACACAATGCTTAGTTCTCAGAAGTATATCATATGTGCCATATTGTTTCTTTTAGTTTTAAAGAGTTAGCTGCTATACCCCCGATTATGTTTTCCTATATAGGAAATACTAGTTTTACAATAGGAATGTGAGCACAAAAACTGAAGGAAAGGTGATACCTGCAAAATCTCAGTACACAATTCTGAGTTCTCAGAAGTAAATCATATGGGCAATGCTTTTTAAGGTAGGTTTAAGGAGTTAGCTGGTATATCCCGGTTATGCTATCCTATAGTGCAAATGCTAGTTTTAGAGATAGGAATGTTAGCACAAAAAATGAATGAGAGGAAATAACTGCCTAATCTGTGCAAGCAATGATTAGTTCTAAGAAGTAAATCATATGTGCCATGCTTTTGCAGATAGGTTTCAAGAGTTAGCTGCTCTATCCCCGGTTATGCTTTCCTATAGTGTAAATGCTTGTTTTAGAGATAGGAATGTTAGCACAAATACTGAGGGAAAGGAGATAGCTGCAAAATCTCTGCACACAATGCTTAGTTCTCAGAAGTAAATCATATGTGCCATGTTGTTTCTTTTAGGTTTAAAGAGTTAGCTGCTATACCGCTGGTTATGCTTTCCTATATTTTAAATGCTAGTTTTACAGATAGGAATGTTAGCACAAAAACTGAAAGAAAGGAGATAGCTGCAAAATCTCTGCACACAATGCTTAGTTCTCAGAAGTAAATCATATGTGCCATGTTGTGTCATTTAGGTTTAAAGAGTTAGCTGCTATACCGCCGGTTATGCTTTCCTATAGTGTAAATGCTAGTTTTACAGATAGGAATGTTAGCACAAAAACTGAAAGGAGATAGCCACAAAATCTATGCACACAATGCTTAGTTCTGAGAAGTAAATCATATGTGACATGTTGTTTCATTTAGGTTTAAAGAGTTAGCTGCTATACCCCCGCTTATGCTTTCCCATACTGTAAATGCTAGTTTTACAGAGAGGAATGTTAGCACAAAAACTGAAAGAAAGGAGATGGCCGCAAAATCTCTGCACACAATGCTTAGTTCTCAGAGGTAAATCAAATGTGCCATGTTTTTCATTTACGTTTAAAGAGTTAGCTGCTATACCGCCGGTTATGCTTTCCTATATTGTAAATGCTAGTTTTACAGATAGGAATGTTAGCACAAAATTGAAAGAAAGGAGATAGCTGCAAAATCTCTGCACACAATGCTTAGTTCTCAGAAGTAAATCATATGTACTATGTTGTTTCATTTAGGTTTAAAGAGTTAGCTGCTATACCACCGGTTATGCTTTCCTATGTTGTAAATGCTAGTTTTACAGATAGGAATGTTAGCACAAAAACTGAAGAAAAGGAGATAGCTGCAAAATCTCTGCACACAATGCTTAGTTCTCTGAAGTAAATCATAGGTGCCATATTGTTTCATTTAGGTTTCAAGAGTTAGCTGCTATACCCTCAGTTATGCTTTCGTATATAGTAAATGCTAGTATAAAGAAATGAATGTTAGCACAAAAACTGAAGTAAAGGAGATAGCTGCAAAATCTGTGCAGAAAATGCTTAGTTCTCAGATGTAAATCATATGTGCCATGTTGTTTCATTTAGGTTTAAAGAGTTAGCTGCTATTCTGCCGGTTATGCTTTCCTATAGTGTAAATGCTAGTTTTACAGATAGGAATGTTACCACATAAACTGAAAGAAAGGACATAGCTGCAAAATCTCAGCACACTATGCTTAGTTCTCACAAGTAAATCATATGTGCCATGTTGTTTCATTTAGGTTTAAAGAGTTAACTGCTATTCCGCCGGTTATGCTTTCCTAAGGTGTAAATGGTAGCTTTAAAGTTAGGAATGTTAGCACAAAAACTGAAGAAAAGGAGATAGCAGCAAAATCTCTGCACAGAATGCTTAGTTTCAGAAGTAAATCATATGTGACATGTTGTTTCATTTTGGTTACAGAGTTAGCTGCTATACCCCCAGTTATGCTTTCCTATAGTGTAAATGATAGTTTTACAGATAGGAATGTTAGCACAGAAACTGAAGGAAAGGAGATAGCCACAAAATCTCTGCACTCAATGCTTAGTTCCCTAAGGTAAGCACATGTGACATCCTCTTTCAAATAGGTTTAAAGAGCTTAGCTGCTATACCCTCGGTTAGGCTTTCCTATATAGGAAATGCTAGTTTTAGATATAGTAATGTTAGCACAAAAACTGAAGGAAAGGAGATAGCTGTAAAATCTCTGCACACAATGCTTAGTTCTCAGAAGTAAATTATATGTGTCATGTTGTTTCATTTAGGTTTAAATAGTTAGCTGCTGTACCCTCAGTTAAGCTTTCCTATTTAGGAAATGCTAGTTTTAGGGATAGGTAAGTTAGCACAAAAACTGAAGGAAAGGAGATAGCTGCAAATACTCTGCACACAATGCTTAGGTCTCAGAAGTATAGCATATGTGCCATGTTGTTTCATTTAGGTTTAAAGCGTTAGCTGCTATACCCCTGG
The DNA here is from genome assembly GCF_030445035.2 of Dasypus novemcinctus. Taxonomy (NCBI): domain Eukaryota; kingdom Metazoa; phylum Chordata; class Mammalia; order Cingulata; family Dasypodidae; genus Dasypus; species Dasypus novemcinctus. The sequence continues at coordinate 194,038 of NW_026688201.1, forward strand.
TTATGCTTTCCTATAGTGTAAATGCTAATTTTAGAGATAGGAATGTTAGCACAAAAACTGAAGGAAAGAAGATAAAGCTGCAAAATCTCTGCACACAATGCTTAGTTCTCAGAAGTAAATCATTTGTACCATGTTGTTTCTTTTAGGCTTAAAGAGTTAGCTGCTATACCCTCAGTTATGCTTTCCTCTATAGAAAATGCTAGTTTTAGAGATAGGAATGTTAGCACAAAAACTGAAGGAAAGGAGACAGCTGCAAAATCTCTGCACACAATGCTTAGTTCACATAAGTAGAGCACAAGTGCCATGCTCTTTCATGTACCTTTAAAGAGAAAGCTGCTACAGGCCCAGGTAATTCTTGCTTATAGAGAATGGGTTAGTTTCAGGGATAGGCCTACCAGGCACTAAAATTGAGTGAAAGCAGATAGCAAGAAAATCTCTGCACATCTTGCTTAGTTCACAGAAATAAAGCAGACATGCTGTGGTCTTTCAACTAGATTTAAAGAGTTAGTTGCTACTGTCCAGGTCATACTTGAGAATAGAGATAGCCTTCCTTTCAGGGATAGACCATACTGGCACTGAAAGTGAATGAAAGCAGATAGCAGGGAAATCTCTGCACACCTTGCTTTCTTTGCAGAAGTAAAGCAGATGTGCCACCATCATACACCTAGGAATTTAGAGCAATCTGATATTGACTTAGGACTTGAGAGAACCTTTGTCTCTGGAAACAGTTTTCTCTCTGTGTGAAAACAGCATTTTGTTCAAGTAGCAGTGTAAGTGTGGGAAAAGACATAGCTGTTTACCAAATGTGGACCTAATGGACTAGTGTTTCAGCCCTAGCACTAAGTGGGAAGAGTGAGAAAATTGTGAGTGTAGATAAGAGCCCAGAGAGAGCAGGCCAAAACCCATGTGGTATGAAATGAGAATGGTAAAACTCATTCCATTTCACTGGGAAGGAGGATCCAGTAGAGGGCCTGATTGCTTGGAGGGGAAAACGCATTGCTGTCAAGGAGTACTGCATTTCCTACAGAAAATAAGTTCAATTCTTGCATCTCATTGTGGTATCTCAGCCATATATGCTTGCATATAGAATAAAGGCTAGTTTTAGAGATAGGCCAAAAACCCAAAAACTGAAGGAAAGGGATAGCAGCAAAATTTCCACAAGAAAGGAAAATTACAGACCAATTTCTCTAATGAACCTAGACGCAAAAATACTTAACAAAATACTTGCTAATCGTATTCAACAACACATTAAACGAATTATACACCACGACCAAGTGGGATTCATCCCAGGTATGCAAGGATGGTTCAACATAAGAAAATCAATCAATGTAATACACCATATAAACAGATTGAAGGAAAAAAATCACATGATTATATCTATTGATGCAGAAAAAGCATTTGACAAAATACAGCACCCTTTCTTGATAAAAACACTCCAAAAGATTGGAATACAAGGAAATTTATTGAACATGATAAAGAGTATATATGAAAAACCTAAAGCCAATATTGTGTACAATGGAGAAATTCTAGACTCCTTCCCTCTAAACTCAGGAACAAGACAAGGATGCCCACTGTCTCCACTCCTATTTAACATTGTCTTAAAAATTTCTGCTTAGTTCACAGAAGTATAGCACATTTGCCATGCTCATTCAATAGGTTTGAAGAGTAAGCTGCTAAAGCCCCAGATTATGCTTGCATATAGAATAAAGGCTAGTTTTAGAAATAGTCAAGTTAGCACAAAAACTGAAGGAAAGCAGATTGCAGCAAAATCTCTGCACACTCTGTTTAGTTCATGGAAGAAAAGCATATGTGCCATGCTCATTCAAATATCTTTAAAGAGGCCCTAGGTTATGCTTGTCTATAGAATAAAGGCTAGTTCTAGAGATATGCCAAAAACACAAAAGCTGAAGGAAAGGAGATAGTAGCATAATCTCTGCACACCCTGCTTCGTTCACAGAAGTAAAGCGTAAGTGCGATGCTCATTCTAGTAATAATAAAGAGTTAGCTGCTACAGCCCCAGGTTATGCTTGCATATAGAATAAAGGCTAGATTTAGATAGAGGCAATTTAGCACAAAAACTAAAGGAAAGCTGACAGCAGCAAAATCTCTGCACACCCTGCTTAGTTCACAGAAGTAAAGCAAAAATGCCATGCTGATTCAAGTAGGCTTAAAGAGTAAGCTGCTAGAGCCCCAAGTTATGCTTGCATATAGAATAAAGGCTAGTTTCAGAGAGAGGCAATTTAGCACAAAAACTAAAGGAAAGCAGATAGCAGCAAAATCTCTGCACACCCTGCTTAGCTCACAGAAGTAAAGCAAAAATGCCATGCTCATTCAAGTAGGTTTAAAGAGTAAACTGCTACAGCCCCAGGTTATGCTTGCATATAGAATAAAGGCTGGTTTTAGAGATAGGCCAAAAACACAAAAACTGAAGGAAAGCAGATAGCAGGAAAATCTCTGCACACCCTGCTTAGTTCACATAAGTAGAGCACAAGTGCCATGCTCTTTCATGTACCTTTAAAGAGAAAGCTGCTACAGGCCCAGGTAATTCTTGCTTATAGAGAATGGGTTAGTTTCAGGGATAGGCCTACCAGGCATTAAAATTGAGTGAAAGCAGATAGCAAGAAAATCTCTGCACATCTTGCTTAGTTCACAGAAATTAAGCAGATGTGCCATGGTCTTTCAACTAGGTTTAAAGGGTTAGTTGCTACTGTCCAGGTCATACTTGGGAATAGAGATAGCCTTACTTTCTGGGATAGATCAAGCTGGCACTGAAACTGAATGAAAGCAGATAGCAGGAATATCTCTGCACACCTTGCTTTCTTTGCAGAAGTAAAGCAGATGTGCCACCGTCATACACCTAGGAATTTAGAGCAAGCTGATATTGACTCAGGACTTGAGAGAGCCTTTGTCTCTTGCGGCGGCTTGCTCGGTCGGTAGAGGTGGGGTCTGGCTGCGGACGAGGGGTCGGTCCAGCTCTGGACTAGGGGTCGGTCCCGCTTGGGACGAAGGGTCGGTCCCACCTGGGACGAGGGGTCGGTCCGGCAGCAGACGAGGGATCGGTCTCACAAGGGGTTGCGCGGTTCGGCTGACGGGGTCGCTCGGCGAAGCCGGCGACGAAGGGGTCGCCCGGAGAAGCAGGCGACGAACTGGGGACAAGGGAGGCCAGGCCCTTGTCAGGGGCTCTCAGGACTGGAGGGCGCACGGCAGAAGAACTACCGCGGAGACAAGGTAAACACGCAAGTCCACTCTACTGAGGGAGAGGCAACAGTTTTATAGGGGCTGGGGAAGGCTGATTGGTCGAAGCCACGCCCTGTTCTGATTGGTTGCCGGCGAAAGGTCAGTGGGCGGTACTGGACGGGGGAGGGGTGGTGGTTAGAGATTGGCTGTCGCTGTTGCTGGGGGAAGGGGCAGGGTTTAGGGATTGGTGGCTGCTGTTGCTGGGGTGGAGGGCAGACTGGATTTTTCCGCCCACGCCTGGCTGTTGCTGCTGTCGGGGGAGGGGAAAAGGGCGGGCTGGATTTTTCCACCCACACCTGGCTGTTGCTGCTGTCGGGGGAGGGGAAAAGGGCGGGCTGGATTTTTCCGCCCACACCTGGCTGTTGCTGCTGTCGGGGGAGGGGAAAAGGGCAGACTGGAATTTTCTGCCCTGCGCCTGCGCAGGGAGAAGGAAGAAGAAGGGTGCCGCCCCACAAGGCATCGGGTGGCACCATCTGGGAGGAGGGGCGGCCGCAGAAGCATGGCTGCCGAGAAGGGGAGACCCGAGGGCACTCTGCGCCCATGCCGAGCTTCCTTCAGGGGTGGCGGTGAGTCCGACCAGCCACCCTATTATGGGGGCAGTGGAATTAGGCCTACCGCGGCCGCTCCCCTGCCAGGCCAGCAAACCACATTTCAGCCCGAGGGGTGACCGCAGTCTCTGGAAACAGTTTTCTCTCTGTGTGAAAACAGCATTCTGTTTAAGTAGCAGTGTAAGTTGGTAAAAGCCTTAGCTGTTTACCAAATGTGTACCTAATGCACTAGTGTTTTGGCCCCAGCACTAAGTGGGAAGAGTGAGAAAATTGTGAGTGTAGATAAGAGCCCAGAAGGAGCAGGTCTAAAATCCCCTGTGGTATAGGATGAGAATGGTTAAACACATTACATTTCACTGGGAAGGAGGATCCAGCAGAAGGCCTGATTGCTTGGTGAAGAAAACGTTTTGCTGTCAAGGAGTACTGCATTTCCTATGAAGAGAATGTTCAATTCTTGCATCTCATTCTGGTATCTCAGCCATATAGGCAGACATTGTGCCTGAGGAAAAAAGCTCATAGAGAGCAAAGAGGTGTGTTTCCTTCATAGTTCTTCAAGGTAAAACACAAGGAACTCGAGCCTAGAACTAAGTTTAAACAGTGGGCTAAGATTGAATTGCAGGTTCATGTTATGATAGGTTTATATAGGGTAGAGCAGTAAGGATTTGGAAAGGGGTATGCAAGTGGTTAAAGACAATCCTGGCACAAAAACTGAAGGAAAACAGATAGCAGGAAAATCTCTGCACGCCCTGCTTAGTTAACAGAAGTAAAGCACATGTGCCATGCTCATTCAAGTAGGTTTAAAGAGTAAGCTGCTACAGGCCCAGGTCATTCTTGCATATAGAGAATGGGTTAGTTCCAGGGATAGGCCAAGCAGGCACTAAAAGTGAATGAAAGCAGATAGCAAGAAAATCTCTGCACATCTTGCTTATTTCCCAGAAGTAAAGCACATGTGCCATGGTCATTCAAGTAGGTTTAAAGAGTAAGCTGCTACAGCTCCAGGTCATTCTGCAATATAGAGAAAGTGTTAGTTTTAGTGATAGGAAAGCTGGCACAAAAACTGAAGCAAAGCAGATAGCAGCAAAATCTCTGCACACACTGCTTAGTACACAGAAGTAAAGCATATGTGCCATGCTCATTCAAGTAGGTTTAAAGATTAAGCCTCGACAGCCCCAGGTCATGCTTGCATAAGAATAAAGGTGAATTTTAGAGATAGGCCAAGGTAGCACAAAAACTGAAGGAAGCCAGATAGCAGCAAAATCTCTGCACACCCTGCTTAGTTCACAGAAGTAAAGCACATGTGCCATGCTCATTCAAGTAGGTTTAAAGAGACAGCTGATTCTGCCCCAGGTCTTGGGTGCATTAGGGTGCACTTTGTATTGTCTCCCTGGGTGAGGAATACTGACTTTGGGGTTCATTTTATGCTAGGTTTAGATAAGGTAGTGTGGCAGAGATATGGATAAGGCTATACTTGGGGATAGAGACGGGTAGTTTTAGGAATAGGCAAAGCTGCCACTAAATGTGAATGAAAGTAGATAGCACGGAAATCTCTTCACACCTTGCTTAATTTGCAGAAGTAAGTCTCATGTTCCATGATTGTACAACCAGGATTAAAGAGCAAGCTAACATTGTCCCAGGACTTGGGTGAGGCATATCCTCTAGAAACGGTTTTATCTCTTGGTGAAAACAGGCTTCTGTTTTGGTATCAGGGTAAGTCGTGGAAACCCTTTGCAGTTTACCACATGTGTACCTTGTTTAGTTCCCAAAACTAATGCACTAGCGATTCGGTCCAAGCACTCAGAGGGAATAGTGAGATGGATGTGACTGTAGTTAAGAGCCCACAGGGTGCAGGCAAAAAATCCCATGTGGTATGAAAGGACAGCGTTAAAACACATTACATTTCAATGGGAATGAGGATCCAGGAGAGTGACTGATTGCTTTGTATAGAAAACACCTTGCTGTCAAGGAGTACTGCATGCCTATGGAAAGTTAAATTCTTACACCTCATTCTGGTATCTCAGCCATATATACAGACATTGTGACAGAGATGGAAAGCCCATAGACAGCAAAGAGTTGCATTTCCTTAATAGTTATTAAAAGTAAAACACAAGGAACTCGATCATAGAACTCAGTTTAAAGAGTGGGCTAAGATTGACTTTGTGGTTCGGGTTATGCTAAGTTTAGACATGGTACAGTGAAAGGATATGTTATAGATATAATTGAGGATAAAGACAGGGTTAGTTTTAGAGACAGGCATAGCTGGCAATAAAAGTGAATGAAAGAATATAACAGGGAAATCTCTTCCAATGTTGCTTAGTTCACAGATGTAAAGTATATGTTCCACGGTCATACAACGAAGATTAATTAGCAAGCTAATATTCCTGCAGGTCTTCGGTGAGGCTCAGGTTCTATATACAGTTTCCTCTCTGGGTTAAGGCTTGGCTTCTGCTTAGGTCTCTGTGTAAATGTTGGAAAACCCTTATCAGTTTACCAAATGTGTACCTTGCTTTGACCCTTGCATTTTGGTTATATCATTATTTTATTTTTTTTTATTTTTTATTTTTTTTAAGATTTATTTATTTTATTTAATTTCCCCCCCCTCCCCTGGTTGTCTGTTCTTGGTGTCTATTTGCTGCATCTTGTTTCTTTGTCCGCTTCTGTTGTCATCAGCAGCACGGGAAGTGTGGGCGGCACCATTCCTGGGCAGGCTGCACTTTCTTTTCACGCTGGGCGGCTTTCCTCACGGGCGCACTCCTTGCGCGTGGGGCTCCCCCACGCGGGGACACCCTGCGTGGCATGGCACTCCTTGCGCGCATCAGCACTGCGCATGGCCAGCTCCACACGGGTCAAGGAGGCCCGGGGTTTGAACCGCGGACCTCCCATATGGTAGACGGACACCCTAACCACTGGGCCAAAGTCCGTTTCCCTATATCATTATTTTAGAAGTGTGAGTTCAATATGATTGTAGGTAAGAGCTTACACATAGTAGGCAAAAGTCCCATGTACTACCTAAAGGGCAATGTTAGCACACATTACATTTCAATGTGGATGAGGTTTCAGTATTGTGCCTGGTTCCTTTATAGAAAAATCGCATTGCTGTTAATGAGACCTGTTTACTGCATTCTTATTGAAAGCCAGTCAATTATTTACTTCTCATTCTGGTATCTCAGTCATATATACACAAATTGTGTAAGTGAGGAAAATCCCATTGATTGCAAAGAATTGAGTACTGCATATTTCTGAAATGGAAACACAAGTTACTCGATCATTGAACTAAGTTTAAAGAGTATGGTAAGTGTGATTTTGAGTTCATGTCATGTTAGTGTCAGGAATATGGATATGAATATGCTTAGGAGTATAGATTGGCTTAGTCATAGGGCTAGGCTTAGCTGGCAGTATAATTGAAAGAAAGCACATAGAAGGGAAATCTCTGCATATGCTTCTTAACTCACAGAAATAAAGTATATGTACCACTGTCATAGAACTAAGATAAAAGAGTGAGCTAATATTGTCCCAGGATGTGTGTTAGGCTTAGGTCTAAATCTAGCTAGGTTTCTTTCTAGGTGCAGATTTAGCTTCTGTTTAAGTGCCAGTGTAAGTGATAGAAAACCTTTAGCAGTTAACCAAATGTGTACATCCCTTCATTCCCAAACCTAATACCCTAGCAATCTGGTCCTAGCACTAAGTTTGAAGTGTGAGTTCAGTTTGATTGTAGCTAAGAGCCTACATGTAGCAGGCAAAAAATCTCATGTACTATGAAAAGGCAATGTGAAAATACATTTCAATGTGGTAGAGTTTCCAGTATATTGTCAGTTTCCTGCAAAGAGAAAACACACTGCTGTCAATCAGACATGTTTCCTGCATTCCTATTGAAAATAAATTAATTACATGCAACTCATTGTGATATCTCAGTTATATAAATGCAAGTTGTTAAGTGAGGAAAAGCCCATGGATGGCAAAGTGAATACTGCATAGTTCTCAAAAGTAAAGCACAGGGTACTTGAGCATAGAACTAAGTTTAAAGAGTGTGCTAAGCTTGACTTTAGAGTTCCTGTTATGGTAGGCTTAGTTATGGGTTAGGGGCAGGGATATGCATATGGATATGCTTAGGGCTAGAGATAGTTAGTTAGGAATAGGCTTAGCTGGTACTATAAGTGAATGAAAGCACATAGCAGGGACATCTCTGCATATGCTGCTTAGCTCACAGAAATAAAGCACATGTGCCATTGTCATTGAACTAAGATTAAAGAGTGAGGTCTATAGACCCAATTCTTGGATGAAGCCTACAGTCCAGATCTTGTTTTCTCTTTAGTTCAAGAATAGACTTCTCTTTACGTGTCAGTGTCAGTGAGAGGAAACCCTTAGCAGTTAACCCAATGTGTACCCTGCTTAGTTCCCAAAACTATGGCCCTTGCAATTCAGTCCTTGCGTAAGTTTGAAGAGTGACTTCAGTATGATTGTAGTTTTTTTAAATTTTTTATTATTGATTCTGTAAAAATATTACATTAAAAAAATATATGAGGACCCATTCAACCCCACCACCCCCACCCCACCACTCTCCCCCCAGCAACACTCATTCCCATCATCATGACACATCCATTGCATTTGGTAAGTACATCTCTGGGCACCTCTGCACCTCATGGTCAATGGTCCACATCATGGCCCATACTCTCCCCCATTCCATCCAGTGGGCCCTGTGAGGATTTACAATGTCTGGTGATCGCCCCTGAAGCACCATCCAGGGCAGCTCCAAGTCCCAAAGACGCCTCTACATCTCGTCTCTTCCTGCCATTCCCCATACCCACTAGCCACCATGTCCACTTTTCCCACTCCAATGCCACCTTTTCTCTGTGGACATTGGATTGGTTGTGTCCATTGCACCTCTATGTCAAGAGGAGGCTCAGATTCCACATGGATACTGGATGCAATCCTCCCGCTTTCAGTTGTAGGCACTCTAGGGTCCATGGTGTGGTGGTTGTCCTTCTTCAACTCCATCTTAGCTGAGTGAGATGAGTCCAATAAATCAGATTGTAGGTGCTGGAGTCTGTTGAGGCTCAGGGCCTGGCTATCACATTGTCAGTCCAGAGATTCAGATCCCCTAAATATATCTTAAACCCCAACACCAACTACAACTCCAGCACAGTAAAGAGCCTACACACAGCAGGCAAAAAACAAAAACAAAAACAAAAAACCCATGTACTTCAAAAAGGGTAATTTTTTTTTCTCAAGTTTTTAGGTTTTATTCAAGTGTATTTTTAAATTCTTAATTATTCTTTATATTTTCAATTATTAAATGTACAAAATAAAGTTTAAAAAAAATAAAGTTTTCAGGACTTGACCATGTTGTCACATGTCAACATTTCATTCCCTCTTAAGGTTGAGTAAAACCATTGTATGGGAATACCACATTTCACATATCCATTCACATGTTGATGGCCACTTGGGTTGAGTCCAAGTTTTGGCAATAATGAATAATACTGCTATGAACACTGGTGTGCATAAATGTGTTCCTGTCCCTACTTTTCTTCTTCTGGGCATATGCCAGAAGTGAGAATGCTGATCCTATGGCAACTGTACAGTTATCTTCCTTAGGAACTGCAACACCATCCTCCACAGAGGCTGCTCCATTTCTACAATCCCACCAGCAGGTATGATGGTTACCTTTCCATCACATCCTCTCCAGTACACGTAGTTTTCTGATTTATTTTCTGTTTTTTAAATCATTGTACTTTGTTTTGGTTTTCTGTTTTTTGATAGTACAACACTAATAGGTATAAGATGGTATCTCACTGTACTCTTGATTAGCATTTCCCTAATAGCTAATGATGTAGAGCATCTTTTCATGTGCTTTTTAGCCATTTGTATGTATCTCCTCTTTGGAAAACTGTCTATTCAAATCTCTTGCCCATTTTTAAAAAACAGGTTGCCTTTTAATTCTTTTTTGTTGTTGTTGTTGTTGACACACATTACTTTTGAATGTGGATGAGGTTCCAGTATCATGCCTGGTTACTTTAGAGAGAAGGCATATTGCTGTCAATGAGACATGTTTACTGCATTCCTATTGAAAGTCTGTTAATTACATCTCATTCTGGTATCTCAGTCATATATACACAAGTTGTGTAAGTGAGAAAAAGCCCATAGGTGGCAAAGAAGTGTGTGTACTGCATAGTTATGAAAAGTAAAGCACAAATTACTCGAGCATAGAACTAAGATTAAAGAATGAAGTAAGACTGATTTTTGAGATCCTGTTATGCTAAGGTCAGGGATATGGATATGGATATGCTTAGGGGTATAGATTGAATTAGTGGTAGGGATAGGCTTAGCTGGCACTATAATTGAAAGAAAGCATATAGCAGGGAATTCTCTGCATATGCTACTTAGTTCGCAGAAGTAAGGCATATGTACCATCATCATAGAACTAAGATTAAAGAGTGAGCTAATATTGCCCCTGGACATGGGTTAGGCTTAGTGTCTAGATCCTGTTTGGTTTCTTTCTAGGTGCAGATTAAGCTTCTGTTTAAGTGTCAGTGTAAGTAATAGAAAACCCTTAGTAGTTAACCAAATGTGTACCTAACTTAGTTCCTGAACCTAATGCCCAGTGATTTGCTCCTAGCACTAAGTTGGGAGAGTGAGTTCAATAGGATTGTCATTAAGAACCCACACAGAGCAGGCAAAAAACCCATGTATTATGAAAAGTACCATGTGAAAACACATTATATTTCAATGGGGATGATGTTCAAGTATTGTGCCAGATTGCTTCAAAGAGAAAATGCATTGCTGTCAATGAGACATGTTTCTTGCATTATTATTGAAGGTAAGTTAGTCACTTACAACTCATTCTGGTACCTCAGTCATGCATATATATATATACACAAGCTGTGTAAGTGTGGAAAAGCCCACACAAGGCAAAGAAGTCTGTGTGCTGAATTTTTCACAAAAGTAAAGCACAAGTTACTCAAGGATTGAACCAAGTTTAAAGAGTGAGCTAAGATTGACTATTGAGTTCATGTTATGATAGGCTTAGTTATGGGTTAGTGGCAGGGATATGGATGTGGATATGCTTAGGGATAGTGATAGGGTCAATTTTAGGGATAGGTTTAGCTGGCACTATAATTGAAAGAAAGCACATAGCAGGGAAATTTCTGCATACTCTCCTTTGTTCAAAGAAGGAAAGCATATGTACCACTGTCATACAACTAAGATAAAAGATCCAGCTAATATTGTCCCAGGACTTGGGTTGGGCTTAGCTTCCAGATCCTGTTGGGTTTCTCTCTAGGTGAAAAATAGTCTTCTGTTTAGGTGTTAGTGGAAGTGATAGAAAACCCTTAACAGGGAAGTGGACTTGGCCCAGTGGATAGGGCATCTGTCTACTACACGGGAGGTCCACAGTTCAAACCCTGGACCTCCTTGACCCATGTGGAGCTGGCCCACATGCAGTGTTGATGTGTGCAAAAAGTGTCATGCCATGCAAGGGTGCCCCCACATAGGGGAGCCCCATGCACAAGTAGTGAACCCCATAAGGAGAGCTGCCCAGCATGAAAGTTCAGCCTGCCCAGGAATGGCACTGCACACACTGAGAGCTGATGCAGCAAAATGATGCAACAACAACAAAAAAAGAGACACAAGATTCCCATGCTGCTGACAACAACAGAAGTGGACAAAAGAAGAACATGCAGCAAATGGACACAGAGAACAGACAACTGGGGTTGTGGGGGAAGGGGAGAGAAATAAATTAAAAAAAAAAAACCTTAGCAGTTAACCAAATGTGTACCGTGCTTGGTTCCCGAAACTAATGCCTTTGTGATTCAGCCCTAGCATGAAATTTGAAGAGTGCATTCAGTAGGGTTGCAGTTAAGAGCCTACACATAGCAGGCAAAAAAACCCCATGTATTGTGGAAAGGACATTGTGAAAACACATTACATTTCAATGTGGACCAGGTTCAAGTACCATGCCAGATTGCTTCAAAGTGTAAACGCATTGCTGTCAATGAGACATGTTTACTGCATTCCTATTGAAAGTAAGTTCATTGCTTACAACTCATTCTGGTATCTCAATCATATATACACAAGTTGCATAAGTGAGGAAAAGCCCTTAGACAACAAAGAAATCTGTGTGCTGCATAGTTCTCAAAAGTAAAGCACAAGTTACTCAAGCTTAGAACTAAGATAAATGAGTGAGGTGAGATTGACTTTTGAGTTCGTGGTATGCTAGGCTTTGGTATGGGTTAGAGGCAGTGATATGGATATGGATATGTTTAGGGATAGAGATAGGGTTAGTTTTAGAGATAGGCTTAGCTGGCACTATAAGTTTAAGAAAGCACATAGCAGGGAAATCTCTGCATATGCTGCTTAGTTCACAGAAGTAAGCATATGTACTGTTGTCATATAACTAAGATTAAAGAGCCAGCTAATATTGCCACAGGACTTATGTTAGGATTAGGGGCCTGATCCTGTTAGGATTCTCTCTGATTAGATTTCTCTGCAGGTGAAGTATAGGTTTCTATTTAGGTGTCAGTGTAAGTGATAGAAAACCCTTGGCAGTTAACCAAAGGTGTACCTTGATTAGTCCCTGAAACTAATGCCCTAGTCATTCAGTCCTAGCACTAAGTTTGAAGAGTGAATTCAATAGGATTACAGTCAAGAGCCTATACATAGCAGACAAAAAATAAACCCATGTATTATGAAAAGGACAATGTGAAAACACATTACATTTCAATGTAGATGAATTTCAAGTATTCTGCCAGATTGCTTCAAAGAGAAAACACATTGCTGTCGATGAGACATGTTTCCTCCATTCCTATTGAAAGTAAGTTAATTACTTATAACTCATTCTGGTATTTCAGTCATATATACACAAGTTGTGTAATTGAGGAAAAACCCATAGACAGCAAAGTAGTGTGTGTACTGCATAGTTGTCAAAAGTAAAGCACAAGTTACTTGAGCATAGAACTAAGTTTAAAGAGATTGCTACGATTGGCTTTTGAGTTTGTGTTATGCTAGGCTTTTGTATGGGTTAGGGGCAGTGATATGGATATGGATATGTTTAGGGATAGAGATAGGGTTAGTTTTAGAGATAGGCTTAACTGGCAGTATAAGTGAAAGAAAGCACATAGCTGGGAAATCTCTCCACATGCTGCTTTACAGCAGTAAAGCATATGTACTATTCTCAAATAACTAAGATTAAAGAGCCAGCTAATATTGCCCCAGGATTTGGTTTAGGCTTAGGGTCCAGATTCGGTTAGGTTTCTCTCTAGATGAAGAATGGACTTCGTTTTAGGTGTCAGTGTGAGAGAAAATCCTTAGGAGTTAACCAAATGTGTACCATGCTCAGTTCCCAAAAGTAATGCCCTTGTGATTCAGTCCTAGAACTAAGTTTTAAGACTGAGTTCAATAGAATTTTAGTTAAGATCCTACACCTAACAGGCAAAAAACCCTGTGTATTACAAAAAGACAATGTGAAAACACATTACATTCAATGTGGATGATGTTCAAGTGTCATTCCAGATTACTTCAAAGAGAAAATGCATTGCTGTCAATGAGACATGTTTCCTGCATTCCTATTGAAAATAAATTAATTACTTACAACTCATTCTGGTATCTCAGTCATATATACACAAGTTTTGTAAGTGAGTAAATGCACATAGATGGCAAAGAAGTGTGAGTACTGCATGGTTCTCAAAAGTAAGTCGTAAGTAACTTGAGCATAGAACTAAGCTTAATGAGTGAGCTATCTTTGACTTTTATCATTGACTTTTGAGCTCGTGTTATGCTGTGCTTAACACAGCACATATCTGTGCTTAACACAGATAGGGATATGGATATGGATATGCTTAGGGATAGTTTTATGGTGAGGGTTAGCTGGCACTGTAAGTGAAAGAAAGCACATAGCAGGCAAATCTGTGCTTCTCCTGTTCGGTTCACAGAAGTAAAGCATTTGTACATTGTCATAGAACTAAGCTTAAAGTGTGAGATAATATTGACCACAAGGATTGTGTTAGGCTTAGGGTTTTTGTTCTGGTCAGTGTTCTCTCTATGTGAAGAATAGGCTTCTGTTTAAGTTTTAGTGTAAGTGATAGAAAGCCCTTATCTGTTAATGAAATGTGTACGTATCTTAGTTCACAAAACTAATGCACATGCTAGTTTGTCCTAGCACTAAATTTAAAGTGTGAGCTTTTTATGAGTGTAGTTAATAAGCCTACACATAGCTGGCAGTAAAACCCTTGTATTACAAACAGGACAATTTTATAACTCATTACTTTTTAATGTGGATGTGATGCAAGCTTCATGCTTCATTCCTTCTATTGGAAAACCTATTTATGTCAATTAAACATGTTTCTTGCATTCCTATTGAAAGTAAGTTAATTTCTTACATCTCATTGTGGTAACTCAGTCTTATATGCACAAGTTGTGTGAGAAAAAGTACATAGAAGGTATAGAATTGTGTGTAGTACATAGTTATCAAAACAAAAGTACAAGTGACTCTAGTATAGAACTAAATTTATAGAGTGAGCTTATATTGATGTTTTGGTTAGTGCTTTATTAGGGTTAGATTTTAGGTTAGGGATAAGGATAGTGTTAGGGTTATAGTTAGGGTTAGTGTTAGGGTATGTTTACCATTCAGTATAAGTAAAAGAAAGCACATAGCAGGCAATGAAGTGTCTATGCTGCTTAATTCACAATAGTAAAGTATGTGTACCTGTGTATAGAACTAAGTATAAGAGTGAGCGAATAAGACTATTGGGTTAATGTTATGTTAGGTTTAGACCTAGGCTTAGGGACAGCATTAGGGATAGGGTTAGAGCTAGGTTTAGTTTTAAGGATAGCCTTGGCTTTCACTGTAAGTGAAAGAAAGCACATACAAGGTAAATAAGTGTATATGTTGCTTACTCCACAGTAGTAAATCACATGTACCTTTGTCTTAGAACTAAGTACAAAGAGAGTTCTAATATTGACTACAAGGATTGGGTTAGGCTTAGGGTTAGAAATCCAGTTAGGTTTCTCTCTAAGTGAAGAATAGGCCTCAGTTTAGATTTTAGTGAAAATGACAGAAAGCCCTTAGCAGTTAATGCAATGTGTACATTGCTTCGTTTGCAAAACTAATGCCCATGCTACTTTGTCCTAGGTCTAAGTTTAAAGAGTGAGCTCATTATGAGTATAGTTAAGAGCCTACACATAGCAGGCAATAAAACCTGTGTATAATGAAAAGGACAATGTTAAAACACATTACTTTTGAATGTGGATGAGATGCAAGCATTGTGCCTCATTGCCTAAGAGATAACCCATTGCTGTCAATGAGACATGTTTCCTACATCCATATTGAAGTAAGGAAATTTTGTACATCATTGTGGTAGCTCAGACATATATACACAAGTTGTGTAAGTGAGAAAAAGCACATAGATGGCAAAGAAGTGTATAGTTCTCAAAAGTAATGCACAATTGACTCGAGCATAGAACTAAGTTTAAATAGTGAGCTAATATTGACTTTTAGGGTTAGTGTTATGTTAGGGTTAGACTTAAGGTTAGGGACAGGGTTAAGGATAGGGCTAGGGTTTGGGTTAGAGTTAGGGTTAGTAGTAAGGCTATTCTTACCTTTCACTATGAGTCAAAGAAAGCACATAGAGGGCAACAAAGTGTATATGTTGCTTAGTTCACAATAGTAAAACCTATGTAACTCTGTCATAGAACTAAGTTTAAACTAAGCTAATATAGACAGTTGGGTTAATGTTATGTTAGGGTTAGAAATAGGGTTAGGGAGGGTTAGGGATTGGTATAGGGTTAGGGTGAGAGCTAGGGTTAGTTTTGGGGATAGGCTTAGCTTTCACTGTATGTGAAGGAAAGCACGTAGCATGCAAATAACTGTATATACCTCCTTGCTAACAGTAGTAAAGCATATGTACCATTGTCATAGAACTAAGCTTAAAGAGTGACATTATATTGACCACATGGATTGGGTTAGGCTCAGGCTTGAGGTCTGGTTCATTTTCTCTCTATGTGAAGCATAGGCTTCTGTTTAGGTTTTCCTCTAAGTGATAGAAAGCCCTTAGCATTTTATCAAATTTCTACATTGCTTAGTTCATAAAACTCGTGCACATGCTATTCTGTCCTAGCACTAATTTGAAAGAGTGAGTTCATTATGAGTGTAGGTAAGAGTCTAAACATAGCAGGCAAATAAAACCCATGTATTATGAAAAGGATAACATTAAAACACATTACTTTTGAATCATGGACAAGATGCAAGCATGGTACTTCATTGATTCTAAGAGAAGACACTCTGCTGTAAATAAGGTATGTTTCCTGCATTCCTATGGAAAGTAAATTGATTACTTATGTCTCACTGTGGTAGTCCAGTCATATATACACAAGTTGTGTAAGTGAGGAAAAGCACATAGATAGCAAAGAAGTACTTTTGAGCTACTTCTCAAAAGTAAAGCCCAAGTTACTCGAGCATAGAACTAAGTTTAAAGAGTGAGCTAATATTGACTTTTGGGTTAGTGTTATGTTAGGGTTAGACTTCAGGTTAGGGACAGTATTAAGGATGGGATAGGGTTTAGGTTAGAGTTAGGGTTAATTTTAAGGATAGGCTTAGCTTTCAGTAATTGAAAAAAATGCACAAAGCCAGCCATGAAGTGTATATGCTACTTAGTTCACAATAGTAAAGCATATGTATCTTTGTCATAGAACTAAGTTTAATGAGTGAGCTAATATTGTCCTTTCAATTAATGTTATGTTAAGGTTAGACTTAGGGTTAGGGATAGGGTCAGTATAGGGATAGAGTTAGGGTGAGAGTGAGGTTTAGTGTTAGGTATAGGCTTAGCTTTCACTAAGTGAGAAAACACAAAGCAGACAACGAAGTGTATATGCTGCTTAGTTCACAATAGTAAAGCATATGTACCTCTGTCATAGAACCATGTTTAAAGAGTGAGCTAATATAGACTTTTGGGTTAGTGTTTTGTTATGGTTAAACTTAGGGCTAGGGACAGGTTTAGGGATAGGGATAGGGTTAATGTTAGGTTTAGGGTTAGGGTTAGTGTTAGGGATCAGCTTAGATTTCACTGTAAATGAAAGGAAGCACATAGCAGTGAAATAAATGTATATGCTGTTTAGTTCACAGTAGTAAAGCATAGAACTCTGTTTAAAGAGTGAACTAATATACACTTTTGGGTTAGTGTTATGTTAGAGTTAGACAGGGTGAGGGATAGTGTTAGGGATAAGAATAGCATTAGGGTGAGAGGGTTAGTGTTAGGGATAGGATTAACTTTCACTAAGTGAAAAAATGCACACAGCAGGCAATGAAGTATATATGCTGCTTGATTCACAATAGTAAAGCCTATGTATCTTTGTAATAGAATTAAATTTAAAGAATGAGCTAATATTGACCACAGGTATTGGGTTAGGCTTAGGGTTAGAGTTCTATTTAGTTTTCACTGTAAGTGAAGAATAGGGTTCTGTTTAGGTGTTGGTGTAAGTGATAGCACTGAACAGTTAATCAAACGTGTACCCTTCTTAGTTCACAAAATGAATCCACATGCTATTCTGTTCCAGCACTAAATTTAAAGAGTGAGTTCATTATAAGTGTAGTTAAGAGCCTACACATAGCAGACAAAAAAACTGTGTATTGTAAAATGGACAATGTGAAAACACATTACTTTTGAATGTGGATGAGATGCAAGCATTGTGCCTCATTGATTCTAAGAGATAATCCATTGCTGTCAGTGAGATATGTTTACTGCAACCATATGGAATAATTTAACTTTTTACATGTCATTGTAGTAGCTCAGGCATATATACACATGTTGTGTAAGTGAATAAAAGCACATAGATGGCAAAGAAGTGTGTGTACTGCATAGTACACATGTTATTCAAGCACAGAACTAAGTTTAAAGAGTGAACTAATATAGACTTTTGGTTAGTGCTTAGGATTTGGGACAGGGTTAGGGATAAAGATAGGCTTAAGGTGAGTGTCAGGGTTAGTGTTAGGGATAGGCTTAGCTTTCACTGTAAGTGAAAGAAAGCATATAGCAGGCAACAAAGTGTATATGCTGCTTAGTTCAGAATAGTAAAGCATATGTACCTTTGTCATAGAACTAAGCTTAAAGACTTAGCGAATATTGAACACAGGGATTAGGTTAGGCTTAGGGTTAGAGATCTGCTCAGGTTTCCCTCTAAGTGAAGAATAGTGTTCTGTTTAGGTTTTAGTGTAAGTGATAGAAAGCACTTAGCAGTTAGTCAATTGTGTACCTTGCTTAGTTCGAAAAACTAATGCACATGCTATTCTGTCCTAACTTAATAATTAGAAATAAAAAGAGAAAGAAAGGATGTAGACACTGAGGAAGAAATGGAAGAAATTGCTTTGTCACTGTACATACACAGCATGAAAGGCAAAATGTCAAAACAAACCTTTTTCATTTTTTGATACCCCAATTTATTTTTACTTTATTTATTTTCCTAAATTAGTATGTATTCTATATCTAACCTTTAAACCCATCACTATATTCCATTTTACTATTAACGGAAACTGGAAATATATTAGGCTTCATTTTTAGGAAGTTTTGGACCACAGAGAGTTTCATCTATGGCAGGGGAGGAACACTGGTGTGGAGTGTTATTGATAGAGGGCACATGGTTGGGAGTGAGTTCTTCAGGGCATGTATACAGGGTACATAAGTGTTTGGATATTTTCATAGTGGTTAGAGTTAAAAATGTAAACTGAGGGAGTGCTGAGTTCCTAGTCAGGGGAGCTGTATCACATTCCCCAATTGAACAGGAACAATCCCCCAAGTGCAATGGCAAAGACCAATAAAGAATGATGGTCTAACAATGAGCCCTTGATACTGATGGCTATGCTTATGAGCCTGTGCACCTGAAATATGAACATGGCCTAGAGCTGCAGGGTGCCTAAGAGTTACCTCCCAAGAGCCTCCATGTTGCTTCAATTTGGCCACTAAGTCAAACTCGACATGTAAATGTATTACCTTCCTCCCAGCATGGGACATGACTCCTGAGAATGAGCCTCCCTGGCATTGAGGAACTACTACCAAGTATCAGCTGATGATGCAACTAGAAAAAGACCTTGAATAAAAGGATCAACTCAGACCAGCAGAATATCTCAGCCTACATGTAATATCAGGTGTTAAAAACTGCTTTTTGACCTTGAATAAAAGGGAGAAATGGAAAGGACAAATGAGTTTACATGGTTATGAGTCTCCAAAAAAGAGTTGGGAGGTCATCAGAGGGGTCATGCTTATGCACACCTCAGCAGGATCCCTGAGACAGACAAAGTAGATACAACCCCAGGTACTCGTTCTCCTGAGGACTACAGAGACCCACAGGTTCTATGGTCATGACAGATGGCTCTGGAGTTCAGTGCCATGTCAGTTGGCCCTACTTTGGAGTTTGTGTTCCTAAATGTGATGGAGTTTGACTCAAATGTGACCTTTCTACACATGCCTCTTCTGTTACTTTACCAGACATGTGGTTGGCATTGGGGTTGGTGTATACTCAGGAAACCTGAATCTCTGAACTGTCCGTGTGACAACCTGACCCTGAGCTTCAAAAGACTTGCAACTCCTACCCTCTGGTTTATTAGACTTACCCCAGCCAGCTAACAGGGAGGCAAAGAAGGTTAACCATGGCACCAGGGAGCCAAGAATGCCTACAATTGCAAGCAGGAGAATTGCACCCATCATCCATGTGGAATCTAAGTCCCTTTCTATATAAAGGTGGAGTGCACCTAACCATCTCACTGTCCACAGGATGGAGGCATAGAGTATGGATTAGAGTGCATTACTGATATTCTACTATGGAAATATTATGATTAGTAATGGAAGAAATTGTAGCATTGATAAGGAGAAAGAGGTCATGGTAGCTGCTGAGGGTAGAGAGAGAGAAGAAGAGATGTGATGTGGGGTCATTTTTGGGACTTGGAGTTGTCCTAAATGATATTGCAGGGACAGATGTTGGACATTATATATCCTGCCATATCCCACTGAAGATATTGTGGGAGAGTGTAAACTACAATGTAAACTCTTATATATGAGTGCTTCAAAATGAATTCACCAAATGAAATGAATGTGCCACAATGATGAAAAATGTCGCTGATGTGGGAGGGGGTGTGGGGTATGGGGTATATGGGAACCTCTTCTTTTTTTTAATTTAACATTTCCGTGATCTGTGTATCTTCAAAAAGTACAATTAAATATTTAAATTTAAAAACTCAAATAAAAATGAAAAATAAAAATAGCTACAACTCTGAAAGCAAGAGCAAAAAGCCACCGCTAGGTGGTGGTGTTGGATAGGAATTCTTCCATTCTGAAATTTCCTGGAGGAACATGGAATTGGCTTTTTAATGTAGGAAGAGGGACTGGGACTCTTCAAGAAAGGGGCTGTGTGGGGCTCTGTAGGGTGGCTGTCCTGAGCCTTATTTGTGAATGTTGTGAGACCCTCTCTTGTGCAGATAGGTTACGTGGACACACCATTGCTGGTGGTCCAGGCTGCCAGGGAACTGCATCATGTCCCTCTTTTTAAGTAAAACCTGGCCTGGTGAATTGTTTGCCTGATGGCATCTGTCTTGGCTACCTGTCAGTTCTGGAGAGGCATCTCTCCTTACTTTTGTGTGTAAATACAAGAGGGGCTCAGAGAGTTCATTGTTAAATAACAAGTACCTCCCATTCTCTGCCTTTTTTTTTTTTTCTGTGATGTGATGGGACATTCAGATCCATTATTTTTTTTTTTAATTTATTTTATTTATTTATCTTCCCTTCCCCCTGACCCCAGTTGTCTGTTCTCTGTGTTCATTTGATGCGTGTTCTTCTTTTTGTCTGCTTCTGTTGTCAGCGGCATGGGATCTGTGTTTCTTTTTGTTGCATCACCTTGCTGCATCAGCTCTCCATGTGTGTGGCACCATTCTTGGGCAGGCTGCACTTTCTTTCACTCTGGGCAGCTCTCCTTACATGGCCCACTCCTTGTGCGTGAGGCTCCCCCACGTGGGGGGCACCCCTGCACGACACGGCACTCCTTGTGTGCATCAGCACTGCGCATGGGCCAGCTCCACATGGGTAAAGGAGGCCCAGGCTTTGAACCACAGACCTCCCATGTGGTAGATGAATGCCCTATCCACTGGGCCAAGTCTGCTTCCCCAGACCCATTATTATTTGTACTAAAGTGTCTGGCTTTTCTCCTGTGCCCATCCATTATTTTCACGGATTAATGACCTTCTGTATAATTTCCAGTTCTTGGTGACCAAAACCAAAGCTGCTGAAATATTTGGGGACAGGACTTTTTGTGGAAATAATTTATGTTCACTTGAATAAATATGTACAAGTGGGGTTACAGGACCATTTGTTAAGTGTATGATTTACAGGGTATGAGGCTTCCATTATCTTCAAACTAGTTGTATTGCTTCATTTTGCATTGTCCTGGGTAATAAATTTGAATTACTAAAAAAAAAAAAAAAAAACTAAACACACGTTGCTCAGTCATAGGACTAATTGTAATCAATTATTCTTATTGATTGTAGTGAAAATCTACCCCATAGCAGGCAATTCAGCATGTATATTGTCAAGATTTCAAAGCTAAACACTTTAGATTCTTTCCAGTCACCAACTGAGTAGGCACAACCTCAGGTACTGGTATTACTGAGGGCTACAGAGACACACAAGTTCTACAGTCATGGCAGATGGTTCTGCAGTTCAGGGCCCTCCCAATGGCTCCTACTCTGGAATTTGTGCTCCTAGGGGATATGGAGACCTAGATGAGACCTTTCTGCACTAGTCTCTTCTGTCACTTTACTGAACCTGCTGTTTCCACTGGGGTTGGTGTATATCTAGGAGACTTTAATCTCTGGACTGGCCACATGCCATCTAGACCCTTAGTCTCAACAGATTTGCAACTCCTAATCGCTGGTTCATTGAACTTACCAAGGTCTGCTAATAGGGTGGCAAAATTTATCCACCACCACATCAGAGTCGAGAGTGTCTGCATCTTCCGGTAGATGAATCACATCCATCAGCCTTATGGGATCTAAGTTACCTCTTGATTTAGAGGTGGCGTGGACATCACAATCCCTGTGTCATCAGGATGGAGGAATAAAATATATATTAGCATGGACTTACTATTAGTCTACTGCAGTACTATTGTGACTCTAGCAATCAAGAAATTGTATCAGTGATGTGGAGACAACAGTCACAGGATTTGCTCTGTGCAGGAGAGGGAAAAAAAGCTGTGATGTGGGGTCATTTTGGGGACTTGGAGGTGTCCTGAATGATATTGCAGAGACAGATGCAGGACATTATATATCCTGCCATAACCATCTGTGTTGTGTAGCAGAGTTCCAAAATATATTCACCCAATGCATTGAATATGCCACAATGATGAAAGATGTTGTTGATGTTGGAGGATTTGGGATGTCGGGTTTGGGGTTATAGAGGAGGCTCATACTATTTAATGTAACATTTTTTTGTGATCTACATATCTTTAAAAGTAAAGACAATGAATTTCACTACTGATGGCTCCTGGAGACACACAGATTCTATGGTCATGTCATATGGTTCTGGATTCAGGCCCTTCCAATGGGCCCTTTGGAATTTCTGTTCCTGTGTGTGATGGAGTTGGACTCAGATATGACCTTTCTACACATGCCTCTTCTGTCACTTTTACTGAATCTGAGGTTGGTGCTGGATTGCTGTATACTCAGGAGACATGAATCTCTACACTGGCCAAATGGTTCCTGGGTTCTGAGCCTCAGCAGAGTTTCAACTCCTAATCTCTGGTTTGTTGGACTTACCCAGGTCAGTTAACAGGGAAGTGAAGATTGTCAAACACCATACCCTGCAGTCAGGAATGCTTACAGTTGCAAGTAGGAGAATTGCATCCAAACACCATGTGGGATATAAGCCTACTCTCAATTTAGAGGTGATGGGGACATCAACATCCCAGGGTCCACAGAATGGAGGAATAAAATATGTATTAGAATGGACTCACTGGTATTCTACTATAGAACAATTGTGTCTAGCAATGTAAGATATTGTAGCATTGAGGTGGAGAAAGTGACCACTGTAGTGGCTGAGGGCATGTAGAGGGAAAAAAATGATGTGATGTGGAGGAATTTTCATGACTTAGAGTTGTCCTAAATGCTATTGCAGGGACAGATGTTGGACTTTATATATCTTGCCATAAGCCATTGAAAGTATTGTGGGAGAGTGTAAAGTACAATGTAAATCATTATCCATGAAGTTTAACTGTGCTCAAAAATGTATTCACCAATCCAATGAATGTGCCACAATTATGAAAGAGGTTGTTGAGTGGGAAGAATAGGGGGTGGGGTATATGTGAACCTCTTGTATTTTTAATGTAACATATTTTGTGATCTATGTATCTTCAAAAAATACAATAAAATTTTTAAATAAAAAAGCAAAAATAAAAAAATAAAAATAAACTACAGCTCTGAAAATGAGAACAAAAAGTCACCGCTAGGTGATGCTGTTGGATAAGAATTCTTCCATACTCAAATTCCTGGAGGAGCAGGGAATGGCCTTTTGATGTTGGTGTTGGGGCAGGGACCTTTCAGGTATGTGGCTTTGTAGGGCTCCTGTAGGGTGACTGCCTGGGCCTTACTTGTGGCTGTTGTGAGATCCTCTCTCCTGCTGATAGGTAACCTGAACAAAGCATTGCTGGTAGTAAGAGTCTTAGTTGAGCCAGGGTGCCAGGGAATTAAGAGGGCTTTCTGAGTAAAAAAATTCCAGGACTGTGTCAAAGGGACCTAGGGCTGGAGATGCATTCCAGATCTCTTCTTTGGCATTGTTCATGTCCATTGCATCATCTTCATCTTCCTAAGTAAAACCTAGCCTTATGAATTCTTTGCCTGATGGCATGTGCCTTGGCTACCTGTCAGCTCTGGAGAGGCCTCTCTCCCTACTTTTTTGTTTAAGTAGATTAGGGGCTCAAAGACTCTCATTTTAATAATCAATTACCTCCCTTTCTCTGTCTTTTTATTCTGTGATGACATAGGCCACTCAGACCCCATATTATTTGTTTTAATGCATCAGCCTTTTCTCTTTCCACTCATTTTTTTCAACTGTTAATGTCCTTTTTTATTTTTTTTCCAGTTTTTGGTGTCAAAACCCAAAGCTGCTTAAACATTTGGGGCAAGATTATTTGTGGGAATAATTTCTGTTCACTTGAGTAAATATGTACAAGTGGGGTTACAGGACCATTTGTTAAGCATGGGATTTACAAGACATGAAACTGCCATTATCTTCTAAACTGGTTGTATTTTGTTGTCCTGCATTGTCATGAGTAATAAATTTGAATGACTAAAAGAAACAAAACTAAACTAAACACATGTTGCTCAGTCATAGGACTAACTGGAATCATTTAATTCCTATTGGCTATAGTAAAAAGCTACCCCATAGCGGGCAATTCAACATGTATATTGTTAAGATTTCAAAACTAAACACTTTAGATTCTTTCCAATCACCAGGTGAGGAGATACAACTCCAGGTACTGGTGCTCCTGAGGGCTACAGAGACACACAGGTTCTATAGTCATGGCAGATGACTCTGGAGTTCAGGGACTTGCCAGTGGGCCCTACTCTGGAATTGGTCTCCTGAGTGTGATGAAGTTGGACTTAGATGTGACCTTTCTGCACATTCCTCTTCTGTCACTTTTACTAACCTGTGGTTGGTGCTGGGATTGCTGTATACCAAGGAGACTTTATTCTTTGGACTGGCTATGTGCCATCTGGGCCCTTAGACTCAGCAAATTTGCAATACTAAAATCTGGTTCATTGGACTTACTGAGTGCTGCTAACAGAGAGGTTAAGACACAACACCAGGGAGACGGGAATGTCTACAACTTCTACAACAATGGGTAGATGAATCACACCCATTAAACATTTGGGATCTAAGCCCCCTCTTGAGTTAGAGGTGGAGTGGACATCACAATCCCTGTGTCTTCAGGATGGAAGAATAAAATATATATTAGTGTGGACTTACTGTTATTCTACTATAGTATTATTGTGACTCTAGCAACCAAGAAATTGTATCATTGATGTGGAGACAGCAGTCACAGGATTTGCTGAGGGCAAGAGAGGGAAAAAGAGGTGTGATGTGGGGACATTTTTGGGACTTGGGGTTGTCCTGAATGATATTACAGAGACAGATGCAGGACCTTATATATTCTGCCATAACCCATGAATGCACTGGGGGTGAGTGTAAACTACAATGTAGACTATAATCTGTGTGGTGTAGCAGATCTCCAAAATATGTCCACCGAATGCACTGAATGTGCCACAATGTTGAAAGAGGTTGTTGATGTGGGATGAGTGGCTCATGGAGTGTGGTGTATAAGGCATTCTTGTATTTTTTAGTGTATCACTTTTTGTGATCTATATATCTTTAAAATAAGAGACAATTAACTTGTTCTCCCAAGGGCTATGGAGACACACAGGTTCTATGGTCATGGCTGATGGTTCTGGAGTTCAGTTTCTGTCAGTGGGTCCTACTTTGGAATTTGTGTCCCTGAGTGTAATGGAGTCAGACTCAGGTGTGACCTCTCTACACATGTGTCTTCTGTCACTTTTACTGAACCTGTGGTTGGTTCTGGGTTTACTATATACTCAGGAGACATGAATCTCTAGACTGAATCTCTAGACCAATTGGGCCCTGAGCCTCAGCAGAGGTGCAAGTCCTACTCTCCAGTTCACTGGACTTACCCAGGTCAGCTAACAGGGAGGGGAAGATGGTCAACACCACACTAGGGACCCAAGAGTGTGTACAACTGCAAGCAGGAGAATCACATCAAAACACCATGTGGGATCTAAGCCCCCTTTCAATATAGAGTTGGATTGGACATCATTGTCCCAGGGTCCACAGCATGGAAGAATAAAATATGGATAGAATGGACATATTGGTATTCTACTATAGAAGTATTGTGTTTAGTAATTGAAGAAATTGTAGCATTGACATGGAGAAAGTGGCTATGGTAGTTGCTGAAGGTAAGTAGAGGGAAGAAGTGATGTGACATGGGAAATTTTCAGGACTTGGAGTTTCCTAAATGATCTTGCAGGGACAGATGTTGGACATATCATATCCTGCCATAACCCACTGAATGTACTGTGGGGGAATGCAAACTACAATGTAAACTATTATCCATGTGGTACAGCAGTGCTCCAAAAAGTGTCATCAATTGCAATGAATGTGCCACAATGATGAAAGAGGTTGTTGATGTGGCAGGAGAGGGCATGGAGTGTGGGGTATATGGGAGCCTCTTCCATTTTTTAATTTAACATTTTTTGTGATCTATGTATCTTCAAAAGTACAAAACTAAAGCACATGTTGCTCTTTCAGAGCACTAATTGTAAACCAGTTTGTTCATATTGATTGTAGTGAATAGCCATGCCATAGCAGGCAATTAGCATGCATATTATCAGGATTTCAGAACTAAAACATATAGGGCAGTGGACTTGGCCCAGTGGTTAGGGCGTCTGTCTACCACATGGGAGGTCCACGGTTCAAACCCTGGGCCTCCTTGACCTGCATGGAGCTGGCCCATGCGCAGTGCTGGTGTGCACAAGGAATGCCTTGCCATGCAGGGGTGTCCCCACATAGGAGAGACCCACATGCAAGGAGTGAACCCCATAAGGAGAGCCACCCAGTGCAAAAGAAAGTGCAGCTTGCCCAGGAATGGTGCCGCACACATGGAGAGCTGACACAACAAGATGACACAACAAAAAGAAACACAGATTCCTGTGCCGCTGGACAAAGAAGATGCAGCAAACAGACACAGAGAACAGACAACCAGAGTGGGGGGGGGGAGGGGAGAGATAAAAAATAAACTAAAACATATAAGCTTTTGGCTGAGCACCAGCTGAAAAAATGGTGGTCCCATTGCTTGTAAGAGAAAGTCCATTGCAGTCAATTAATCATGTGTGCATCCTTTTTACCAGCTATAGGACTGGCTTAAGGTGGTTTCCTTTGTTCCTGCTTAACTTTGGACTGGGAGACTGAGGCAGTAGTCTGCTGGGTTACATTAATTAATATTTTCTTCCTCCCTGCTTTTCAGTATCTTTATGTGAAAACTAAACTGATCCCTGTCTCTTACACAGTGTCACTCAATGGGAATCCCAGGGTTTACTGGTGGATGAGCCTCCAGAAATGTTTTAAAGTCCCACTCCATTGACCTGGACAAGATATAGCTTAGGAGAGAGGCCCATGGAGGTCTTTCCTGGCACCAAACCCTGAGAGATTTGAAGCCAGGAAAGTGTTGGATTACTCTATGTTCTTGGCTATGAATTTAATAACTTGCAGTTTAGTTTATGTAGTAAAAAGAATTTATTGGAAAATGTGGGAAAGGAAGAGAACTTGCTGAGAAATGGAAGAGAAGGATGGAAATATACACTGTGATTTATTACAGGCTCCTCTAGGCAGACAGAGAGGGCTTTGGCTTTTGTGGTCACCCTTTAATCTATTAATTATTCTTTCCCTTGTTAATGGTAAGGGGAGGGTTCCAGCTGTTATTGGTTACCCCTCCAATGGGGTATCCAGTTTTCCTTAGGGAAATGGCATAAGCACTTAGCAGGCAGGAGGCTTTTGCTGGTGTGTCTCCTGATCAGTAGCTGTGACTGCTAGAATCTAGTTGTGTTAGTGACCTTTCTGAGAAAAAAAAAATGTGCAAAGAGCTGCAATTGTCTTAGGGGATTGTGAGTTCAGGAGGGGTGAGCATTAGCGCTCAGTAGCCATGGGGGCTACCGGCTACAAGGGCCTACAGGGAGTGACAACAAAATGCCACCATGCTGCTCTTCTACCCGAGTGGAGCTGCCATGACTTCCTTGCAATACCTGTCCTACCTCCTCAGGGCAGCGCTTCTGACTGAGCTCCACAGGGGAGAGGGAGGGAGGAAGAGGGAGGGCGTACATACATGTATGCACAGGTGTGGCAGCTGCAGGGGAAAAAGGGAGTTTGAAGGGAGGCAGGCAACGGCGCGCTGAGGCCATGATGACTGCTGGAAGGCGGAGGCACCGGTCCTCCAGGGAGCCGCCGCCATGTTGCTCTTCCGCTTGTCTGAGGAACGGGCTGAGGAGGAGGGTTGGAGCGGCCACGCGTTGGCTACGAATCCTGCCACTGTCCAGGCTGGGAATGGTTCCCTCCACACCAACACACACCTGGAGGGATAAATCCAGAGCAGGTGGTCCTACACCTCCTTCCACCACCTTGGACGTGGTGCCCCTTCTTCAACCTCTTCTCACTACTTTCCTTTCAGCTCTAGTATGGCTGGGACTCAGGGCAAGGGCAGTCGGCGGGAGATAGGCAGAGCATGTATGGGCGGGGTCACAG
Source organism: Dasypus novemcinctus (assembly GCF_030445035.2). Taxonomy (NCBI): domain Eukaryota; kingdom Metazoa; phylum Chordata; class Mammalia; order Cingulata; family Dasypodidae; genus Dasypus; species Dasypus novemcinctus. The sequence goes on from NW_026688201.1 coordinate 222,149, forward strand.
CCCGCTGGAGGGCCTGGGGCTTGAGGCGGAGGTGCAGACCAGTGAGGAGCTTGGGCATCCTGCAGGTTATGACTGGCTGGGAGCTTGTAACCACAGTGTCTATTGGTGGATTGAAGGCTGGGTGCCTGCTGAGCCAATGTGAGGGGGGCGCGGAGCGAGCTTTAGAGCCCAGTGGCTGCAGGGGCTGCTGGGTCCTGGGACTGCCGCAAATGATGAGAAGGGAAGTGACAGACATGCTGCCTTTCTGCCCTGACTGGAAAGAGGCTGAGGAGGGACAGAACTGCTGCCGCTCCTGCTGCAGTACCTTCCGTGATGGACATCAGCCCAAGGTGGGTCACCAGGTCTCTTACTTCACAGAGGGCACCCTCCCTGTCTCCTCTTGTCTTTAGCACCAGGCTGCTCCCTGACTTCCCCTCCTCGGGGCTGGCTTCAGCATCAGGTCCCTCAGGCAAGGCCTGTCTGAGGGAGAGAGGAAGAGGTTTATGTGCTTGGGGGCAGTTTTCAGTAACGATGGGAATTCTAGGCAGGCGGGCTGTGGGGCTGCAGCTTCTGTCAGGAAGCCACCGCCGTGTTGTCCTTCCTTCCTGGCTGAGGGAATGGGCTGATGAGGACCAACACAGCTGCTCTTGTTACACTGGCAATTCCCGCCTCCCCATGCATACTCCAACATCCCAGAGTCAGCTCCTCTGCTCTTTCTGACACGCATTTCCATACCTACAAATATACTCAGAATCCAGATGTGTCTAACTGGCTCCAAGCCTCAGCTTGTATTAGGTTATCATATCACTTGTGCAGATAGTGCATAGTGCAGAGTATTCAATTTTCCTCATTTTCCCCCCATTTTTTATTATGGAAGTTTTGAGCTTACAAAACAATCATGCGTAACGTGCAGAATTCCCATATATCACCCCTCAACCAAAATCTTACATTGTTGTGGAATATTTGTTACAGATTATGAAAAAATATAGTATTACCACCATGGTCCATTGCATATATTTGGTGTATTTTTTCCATATGCCCCCCTATTAGTAATACTAAGTATGAGTATTGTACATCTGTGATACTTCATGAGAGAACACTCTTCTATTTGCACTGTTAGCCACAGTCCATCTTCCACCACATGGCTCACTGTGTTATAGAGTCCCATGCTTTTTACATTCTATTCAAAGTGTATACTCAGTGGCTCTCACTTTCTTCACAGAGTTGTGCAGTCCTTGTCAACTAAACCTTTGAATGTTTTCGTTAGTCCTTTGTCAATTTTTTAAAAATTTAAATTTTATTCTGTTAACATATGTACTGCATAAAATTCAAATGAAGAAACACCAGTTTTTATTTACGAAACTCAAAGCATAATAATAATGAGTGCAAAGTTTTGTGACAAAGTTTTCATAAGGAGAAGAATGAATAACACCATTTTGCTTCACTGAGCTTATGGGTGAGTGTTCCCTATCTTCAAAATTGATTGCTAATCTATATCTGTGAATACTGATTGTGTGCATGAGAGCAATAAAAGTTCATGTGGCACTATCATTCTTTTAACACATGTGAGTTTCAAATATTTCCATCAAATACCAGCTGATGAATAATACATTTTTAAAAAGCTGTGGGTATTAAAGGGCTTATATTTCCACTAGCTACATGAATTTTTCTACATAAGCCTTTTCCTGCTCCACACACATTTTTACCACCATAACCCAGGTAAAGAGATTCCACTTCAAGTTATACCAAGTTAGCTTTTTATCCATAACTTTGAAAATATTCTTACCTGTATTTAAGTAAATCTATGCAGAGTATGCATAGAGGGTGATTTTCCATCACTTCCAACTCAGCAATGAGACCCTGAATCCTTGCTTTAAAACCACAGCTGAACAGTCTGGGCTCCACAGGAGCCAAGGGAAATAAGTTACAATCCTTTGCCTTGTCTTTTTTCTCTTCTGTTTTAACCATTTGTAAGTGTATAACTCCTTGTTGTGCTGTTATCACCTCCCTCAATTACCAAGCTTTTTCATCACACAAAATAGAAACTCCTTACTTCCCATCATCCACCCCCAAGCCCCTGGTAACTTGTAATCTACTTTTTCCTCAGTGAACTTCATTATTCTACACATCTCATATAAGAGCAATTCTCTAATATTTTTGAATCTTGATTATTTCACTTAACATAATGGTTTTTTAATGCAAATGAAGAATTATTCTGTAACATTTTTCTCTATCCATATCATTTTAAAAATCAGTTATACAGGTGTATAATAATACAGTATATTTGTATTTATATTTTGTAAAAACTGTCTTATATAGGCAATGTCACTCATATTTATGTTTGACATGAAGTTTTACTATCATGTGCAGTCCCATGTTACAGTTTCTAGCTTTCCTTTTAGTGATATCCATGACCTTAGACATTCCCTTTCCACCACTGTCCTAATCATACAATAGCACTACTAGTTTCAAACACCATGATATCCTTTCCCCATCTCTATTCATTACCAAAGATTTACAAAAAACTGTTTACCAATTATGCACAGGTTAAACCTCAGCTTTCCATTCTCTAACCTCAGTCTTTTTTATGGTGACTTATATTATAATTATTAACTACATGACTTTACAAAATATATTTAATTCTTAATACAATTAGCATAAAGTTTCATGATTCACTCATGTTTCAGTTCTTATTGTAACTACTTTTTTTACAGCTGCATATTTTTCTATTATATCTATATGCCATTTTGTTTATTCATCAGGTTATGGGCATTTGAGTTGCTTCCACCTTTGGCTTGTGCTAACAGTGATGCTAAAAACATTCCTGGACAAGATTAGTTTCTCACTGTATAAGCACATTTATGGAAATGATTATGGAATACATGACACAGTTACGGTAGAGAGTACAAAAAACAAAATGGATGTCTATATATGCCCATTTTATTGCATATTAAGAATATGAGTTTGTCAGTCAAATATTTGGTCTCTACAACAGACCCCACCAATGTTCTAAATGGTGTTATCTGCAACATTAAATGGAAAAAATCACATAAAACACAAGATGTTTTAAGATAAATGAACATTTTGTATTTTAATGAGTAATTAATGCTGTTGTCCTAAAATAAACTGTCATGATATTTCCAGCAATTTTGTATGGTAGATAACTTTCTGTTGTATGATTTTGTCATTGTGATGTCATTGTGATAACAAAATCTCTAATACATCTGCTCACACCAGTTTTAGCAAATCTTTCAAATATTTCACACAGCATTAAAAATTATGGGACTATTAATATCCTTGTTGGAGGGAGTTTAGAGTTTGTTTAGCCTTGTAGGAGAAATCTTGGGTCACTTCCTGTAACAGTTTTCAACCTTAATAATATGCTTGTGATAACATTTCTGAAATGTTTTCAGACATAAGCTTTATTAAATTAATAAATAAGCCATATATCACTAACAAAAAAGTTAGAGGATATTTACAAAAATAGTACAAAACCCATACAGAGAATCCTACATAGCCCTATCCAACTTTGCCACATTTTCCACATCATTATGTATCATCTATCTATCTATCTATCTATCTATCTATCTATCTATCTATCTATCTATCATCTATCTACCTACCTAACTACCTACCTACCTATCTTCTATTTACCCATTATATCCATCCATCCATTTTATGGTCACTTAACTGAAGGGTATATATACCATGCTCCTTGAGCACTCAATACTTCAATGTACATTTCCTAGGAAGAAGGATATTCACTTATGCAACCACCTTAAATAATAGCTAAGTTCATAAATTTAGCACTGATATAAAGTTCACAGTTTATGTTCTATTTTTTCTTATGTACCAATAATGTTCCTTTGATTCTTTTTCCTCCCTTGCTAGATACCCCATCCAACATCCAAGATCATGTATTATATTTAATTGTCATTGTCTCTTTATTTGTACTTTTTATTCTTTTAACTGTGAGAATATATCATAAACTTTCCATCCCAACCACTCCCAAGCATGCAATTCAATGGGATTAATCACATTCACAATATTTCAATATCCTTACTCAATTCCATTAGTAATCCTCCCCAAACAGAATCCCTACACTCTTGGTGCCCTGTTTTCTCTTAGGAGGTTTTATGGTGAGAGATTAACTCAGAAGTGATGATGCCTGAATAGTGGAAATGGGAGAGGGAGGGAAATGTAAATAAATCTATAAATGTAAATGTAAATCGAGGTGGAGTCTCCAGGTCCCGATGCCTGGGCAGGAAGTGAGGAATTAGGCAGAGTCATGGATGACTTCAGTTTCTTGTCCTCCCTAAGATCGAGAGCAGAGAAAGAGGAGGCTGTGTTGGAGACAGAATAGAGGCAGAGAAGGAGTCCTGTTTTGCTATATATTTTTTCTTTAGATTAAAATGAAAGGAAAGATCTTACTGGAAAGCAGAAAATGGAAAGTACATACTAGCTAAAATTCTATTAATCCTTATATGACTTTTTAAATTGATATAAATTCAAACATTTAGTTTGTGATTAAATGTGGGGCTTAATGTAGATGGAAATATTATTTTGTTCTTGATTCTGGTTCTCCTCTTGTATCTCCAACTACACAAAGTTTCAGTCTTCTTCTTGAGCTCATCTCTTCCCTTTCCTGCTACCACCACACATATTATTTTTTTGTTTTCATTAAGTATTTTGTTTTAGAACAGTTTTAAAATTACAGAAAGTTGCAAGGATAATCCATAGAATTCCCCTACTTTAATAGATATTTAACATCTTACATTTAAACAGTACTATCGTGAACAAATATTGCCATGCTATTTTGAACCAAATTCCATACTTTATTTGCATTCCCTTCATCTTAATAAACTTTTCCTATCTCAGAATTCCATCCAAGGTACATTACTTTTTTGTTTGTTTTATTAGAGAGCTTGTGAGCTTATAAAACAATATGCATAATGTACAGAATTCCCATATGTCACCTCTCAACTGGCACCTTATATTTGTTACAGATTATGAAAGGACACGATCAGACTATGACAACTAACTATAGTCCATAGTGTACACTTGGTATATTTTTCCATGCAGTCTCTATTAATGCTATGTATTAGTATTGTGCATTGGTTCTGGTACATGAGAGAACACTCTCCTATTTGTAGTGTTAACCACATGGTTCACTGTGTTATACAGTTCCATGTACAACACATTCTATCCAAAGTGTACACTCAGTGACTCTCACTTTCATCACAGAATTGTACAGTCATTCCCTCAATAAAGCTAATATTTTCTTTAGTCCCAAAGAAAAAAAATACCATATTTTGATCCTTAGCATTGATATAGTACCTTCTTTGACATTGATCCAAGAGTATCATAAAATTGCTTTTAACTATAGTCCATAAGTTACTGTGACTGAAAGGGGTGTCTAGTCATGGAAATGTTGATTGAAACAAAGCTAAAGAGTAATCTAGGGCCTGAATAACATAGTGAACCCAGAGGTTAATGAGAATAGTGGTTAATAATACAAATATAAGAATGCTCTTCTATGAACTACCACAAATAATGTCACTATTACATGATGCTAAGAATAGAGTGATGGGAAACGGACTTTGGCCCAGTGGTTAGGGCGTCCGTCTACCATATGGGAGGTCCGCGGTTCAAACCCCGGGCCTCCTTGACCCGTGTGGAGCTGGCCATGCACAGTGCTGATGCGCGCAAGGAGTGCCGTGCCACGCAAGGGTGTCCCCCGCGTGGGGGAGCCCCCACGCGCAAGGAGTGCGCCCGTGAGGAAAGCCGCCCAGCGTGAAAAGAAAGTGCAGCCTGCCCAGGAATGGCGCCGCCCACACTTCCCGAGCCGCTGACGACAACAGAAGCGGACAAAGAAACAAAAGCAGACAAAGAAACAAGACACAGCAAATAGACACCAAGAACAGACAACCAAGGGAGGGGGGGGGGATTAAATAAATAAATCTTTAAAAAAAAAAAAAAAAAAAAAAAAAAGAATAGAGTGATGCATGTGAAAAATATAATTAATGTAATTTCTTACAGTTTTTAAGTTGGGATGTTTGGCTTTTTGTTGAGATTTAGTAATACCTTAAATGTTCTGTATATCATACTCTTAACAAAAATACACTCCAAATATTTTCTTCCATTCTGTACATTTTATTTTCATTTTATTGATAATGTCCTTTGACTCTCAGAAGTTGTGTTTCATGGGTCCCCAGCAGATGCACAGATGCTCTTGCATGAGGTGGCACCCTGCAGGCACACCAGAGGCCTGTGTACCCCCAGCAGCCTTCCACTCAGGTTCAGAGCCTCAATGCACATGTGACTTTGGGCTGCAGGTGGGGGAGAGGTAGTGCCAAGGATCCATGCATGTCCCAGCAGCACACAGGCACAGGGGCTACCAGGGTGCCACCCACCACTCACCCTGCTCCTGATGCAGTCCTACAAGGCCATGGTGGGGGCCCCATGCATGGCATGGGTGGTGAAGATGAGGCAGAGTCACTGGCCATCTGGGCCCACTGGGCAGAGAGGGCATGGCCATCTTGGAGGAGCAGGAGGAGGAGCCAGCCCCAGCAGGAGGAGCAGGAGGCCCTGGTGGGTGTGGGGGTGGCAGCAGAGGTGGCATGGCCATCTTGGAGGAGCAGGAGGTCCCAGCAGGGGGAAGCAGTGGTGGCAGCAGTGTGGTACAGCAAGATGTGTACCTTTGAGGGCTGTGGCAAGACCAGAGCCAGGTGGCCAAGCACCACAAGCTGTGGCTGTCAAGAAGCACCATGACAAGATGCACAAGGACAGGTACAAGGGGAAGAGCGACTAGGCCCTGGGCAGTGGCAGTGTGGTGGCGTCAGGCTGGAGATGTGGCTGGGGCAGGGAGGGAATCTCAGGCTGGGTGACAGCACACCTGCCATTTGAGAGCACGGGGGCAGGACTGGGAGGACAGGTAGGCAGTGAGGGCTGTGTGATCACACAACAGCAGTAGAGACACTTCCCCTTGGTGGAGCTAAGGTTTGGAGAAGGCCATCACTCCCTACTTTCAGCGTTCTGTCCTCAGTATCCCATTCTCAATACTTATTACCTACATCCTATTACCCTACTCTCAATACCCCCCCCCCTTTTTTTTTTTGAGTACTCCTAGAGGGAAAAAATGGAATGGCTGTGGATTGTTTGGGATTGTTTGAGTTAAACTGTGATGAAGGGAAGGCAGTGTCTGGAGCTGGGCTTCAGCCTGTGGATCCCTGCCCTTCCCTTGCTGCCTTTTGCTCTTGCACAGATGGTCAGTCTGCTCTTCAACTTCATCTGTGACATAGACACACCTGCTAAATGACGTTGCAGTGAAAGAAGTGAGATATACCATTCTGAATGCTTATCAGTGTTCAGTAGGTAGTAAAATTCATTAAGCCTTTAAAAAAAGAAGGTATATTTGATCAAGTCCAGTTTAGCTATTTTTTTCATTTTCTGTTTGTGTGCATTGTTGTAAAATACAAAATCAGTGCTTACTTCAAGGTGCTAAAGTTAGTTATCTCTTTTATTTTAAGAGTTGTATGGTATTAGCTCTTATATTTAGATCTTTGATCTATTTTGAATTAATTTTTCCATATAATGATAATGGGGTATTCACATTCATTCTTTTCATATGGATTTCTTGTAGTCCCAGTACCATATTTTGAAGAGATTATTTATTGTTTCCCCATTGAACAAACTTGGGCATTTGTCAAAAATTAACTGCCCATAGATGTGTGGATTTTAGGCTGGACTTTAAATTCTAGTCCATTGGTATATTTGTTCATATGCCAGTACCACACAGTGTTTATTCCTGTAGCTTCATAGCAAGCTTTGTAATCAGCGAGTCTGATTCCTTTAGATTTTTCCTTATTTCAAGTTTGTTTTGCTTACGCAATACCTCTTAGAGTGCCTATGAATTTGACAATCATCTTTAGCATTTTTGCAAATGCTACTGGAATTTTGATAGGGATTGCATTGAACTTGTAGATTCTTTTGACAATATTGATATATTAATAGTGTTGCCTTTCAATTCATGAACACTGGATGTATACCCAGTTTGTTTAGGTCTTTAATAATTTCTTTCAGCAATGCTTTGTATTTCAGTATCTCAAGATATTTCATTAGTCCCTTGAGATTTCTTCTTCAACTCTTTGGATGTTTAGTAATATACTGTTTGATCTCTACATGTTTGTAAATTTTCCAGTTTTCCCCTGCTACTGATTTTTGAGAAGATCCTTTGTATGATTCCAATATTTTAAATATTATTTTCATTTTATACATGGTCTAATATATGGCATACCCTGGAAAAATTTCCATATGTATTGTACACATGTACTCTGATGTTATTGGTTGTATATATGGCAGATTACTTATCACCATTATATCTTTGTTGATTGGGCCTTTTATTAATGTAAAAATTTTTATACCTGAAGACTCTATTTCTGAAAATAATATAGCCTCTGGGGCTTCTTGTGATTACCATTCTCATGGAAATAATTTTTCTCCTTATTTTTCATTTACATCTTTTTGAGATTGTACCTAAAGTAGACCACATTTAGCAGGATCAGGTTTTTCATCCAGTCTATCAATCTCTTTCTTTTAAAAGGGGAGTTTAATCCTTTGACAGTTAAGACAATAGAAGAAGGAAGAAAATATATTTTCAATTTTGCTATTTGATTTCTGCGTGTCATGTATGTTTATTGTTCCTCAGTGATGGCTGTAATGCTGTTTTTTTTCCTTTTTGTGGCTTTCTGCTCTGTACTATTTGGATTTACTTCCCTTTCCTTCTTTATATTTTTATGTTATTATTGGTTACCTTTGTATTTAACAATAACTGCTTAAAATAAAAAACCTAGTTAGACTAGTACCAACCTCATCTCAGTAATAAACAGTCTATCCCCACAATACTCCACCTCTTTTTTTGTGTTCTTACTGTCTTAGATTACATCTTTGTATGTTGCATGCCTGTTAACATAGACTTTAAACAATTTTTATATCTCTAAGTTATGTATTTTGGGGCACTATTTTTAAATGCATAAATGTTTATTTCATCCTGTTTTACTGTGCCTTTCATTAATAGGTAGCCTCCTGTTTTGTCTTGTAACTGATTTTGGTTTTTAATTGTTTTTTGGAGAAGTTGATGGTTTAGAGCATACTCATCCAAAAAATAAAGGATTCCCATGTACCTCTGTTATTATCACCTTGCATTAGTATGAAATATTTCTTACAATTGATGATATCATATTCATATAATTGTACTATTAACTGTAGTCCATGGTTTAAGTTAGTATTAACAATGTAGTGTAGATCTATGTATGTGTGTATTCTGTTTTGTAAGACATTTGAATTAGTCAATTTTGTCCAATATTGTTATATCCACTTGTGTTCTCATTTGGCTAATAACTGTGTGGAAATATTTTTGCATCCTTTCACTACATTCTTTGCTTGAGTAAATTCAATTACTGTACTTTTGCAGCTCCAAATTTCTCTTCTTTTATAATTTCTATCTCTAGTTTATTCTGTGAGTTTTTTGTTTTCCTGCTTTCCTTTATTTCTTTCCATATGGATTCATTTAGGTTATGTATATTTTTAAGATAAGTCATTTAACATCTTAAACAAATTGCTCTATTTTATGAGCTTCCTCAGGAATGTTTTCTTGCAAACATTTTTTTTCTGTGAGTGGGTTATAGTTTCCCTTTTTGTTGGTCTTGTAACTTTTTGTTGATTCCTGGACATAAAAAGATAACAGGAATAAAAAGCCCTGTTTCAAGACATCTCTGCCAGTTTCACCTGAGGGGTGTGGAACAATGGCTGCCCTTAGTTCTGGTTCCTCAGTGGTCTCAAAAGCAGTGAGTAGCAATCAGACAATGTGCTAGCTTACTTAGAAAGAATTGTTTCTTAATGTGCATCCTGACACCAGTGAATTCAACCTCAAACCTGGGTCACAGTCTCATCTCTGTAAGAAATCTTACTAGGATTGTCTTAGTAATGGTATCATGCATTTTTTAGTAGATATTTTTAAAGTTATTTATCTCCCCTTCCTCCCCAACCCCCCCCACATTGTCTGCTTTCTGTGTCCACTCACTGTGTGTTCTTCTGTGACTGCTTCTAGCCTTATCAGCAGCACCGGGAATCTGTGTTTCTTTTTGTTGCATTATCTTGTGTCAGCCCTCTGTGTGTGGTGACATTCCTGGGCAGGCTGTACTTCCTTTCACACTGGGCGGCTCTCCTTGCAGGGTGCACTCCTTGTGCATGGGGCTCCCCTACACAGGAGACACCCCTGCGTGGCACAGCACTCCTTGCATGCATCCGCACTGTGCATGGGCCAGCTCCACACGGGCCAAGGAGGCCTGGAGTTTGAACTGCAGACCTCCCATGTAGTAGGCAGATGCCCTATCCATTGGGCCAAGCCCACTTCCTGGTATCATGCATTATTATTGCTCTTCATTTGTGGTCAATGTTATTAAACACTGTTGAGTTTCTGTGTCTGTGACATTTTTACCCTTTATTAACAATGATGTCAGAGTTTCCTCCCCACACATACAGCCTTTTCATGGTCTCCCAAAGCCATGCTCAATGTCATTTCATGTCAGGAGCCTCCAGCCATCCATGCAAGACCTTGCTCACACTTGTACCTGGCAGCTTATGCCTCCCCCAAAACTAAGTTAAGTCTCCATTTGGAGACCAGGAATTGCTGGTGATGGCCTGCAGGGCCATGGGGGGAGGCTTGTTGTCCCACCCAGTTTACCCTTTGATGCCTTTTGGGTGAACATCAACCAAATTCTCCAAATTCACTGCAGGGGACAGATCAGAGCCAGCTTGCTTCAGGGCTCTGAGCAGTAGATTCACTTTACCTGACAGGAGCCTCCTTTCTACCCTTTGCTGAGGCTTCAGACAGTGGTCCAAGGTGCACATCCACACCACCCAGCCAGCATCTGCCAGGACCAGCCATCTGTTTGGAGGCCTCATGAGGCAGCCCCCAGATGGTCTAAGTTTCTGGAAGATGGTCCGACAGCCAAAACCAAGTCAGCTTGCTAGGGAGTTCCCAGGGTCTTTGCCCTGAGCAGCAACTGTCAGTGGTGAGACAGGGATTCCAAGGGTAACATGAAAAATTTCTCCCAGGCCCTCTTCAATGGCTGGAATGTTGTCCTGCTGGACCCTTTAGGCTGATATGGCCTGGGGAAAAACAGCTGTCTCTCTCTGCCCTGGCCAAGAAAAGTCTCATAGTTCATGTGCCCTTACAGCATTTCAGGCCGATTTTCCAGTTCCAACTGTCAGATTGCTTATTGTATTGGAAGTCAATAGGACATTCTAAATGATGTTTTTCCATAGATGTCTGGGTGGCAGTAGCTGAGCATTTATATTGTCAAGGTTGTGGACTACTCAGGAGATTCCAGTGTGCACCTTCAGAGTTAGATTGAGGGTTAAGTTTTGAGAGACACTGAAGTTTAAGTTTATAGTTAGAGAGGTAAGGACAAAGTTGTGGTTATGGTGATGGTTAGAAATAGTTTTCCTCAAAATCTCCTCTGGAGGTACCTGTTCAGATATGAACCTGTGTCTTGAAATTGTTCCTGTGACACTGGTACAGGTCTGTGGGTTTTGGGCAAGGTCTATACAACATATCATTTCACTTGGAAATCCACAGTGGAGCAGCCAGGAATTTTTAGTCACACTTCTAATGCCATTTCCTTCCAGAGAGGTGGGATTTCTTGTGACAGGATAATCCAAAATCCTTTTCAGTGCTCTTTTGTTATCTGAGGGCATGTGTTGCTCATAACATTTCTCATATTCACATTTTATGGTGGAAACTGCTGGACTCTGACTTCTGGGCTCAGAGATGGCACCGCAGGTCTGGCCTGGATATTGGTTGATGCTCCTTGGTTGTATGACAGTTCTGAAAAAGTTCAATCCTCTTATGGTGTCATTTTCATGCCAGCACTCATGGAATCCCCAAGAGTGATCCAGTTTTGCTTGAGGGTAATCTGTGGCATAACTAGGTGGATTAACATCCTGAAAGTCCCACTCGAGTCACCTAGACAAAGCACAGGTAACGGAAGAGGCTGGTGGAGGTCTTTTCTGCAGCCTTCCTCCCTAAAATTGTCAAAAAACCCTTAGGGAGCTGGCAACAGCCCTTGCTGGGCAGGGAGGCCTTTGCTGGGAGTGTCTCCTGATCATTAGCTGTTCCTGACAGAAATTAGTGGCTTTAGTGCCCTTCTGAAAAAACATTCAAAGTCTCCCTTCAGCTCCTGGGGTCTCAATGAACTTGTCCTAAAGAGGAACACACCTAAACTTTGTGTGTAAGGGGTTTTCAGGTTGGAGATATTGTCCCAAGTTACCTTCCTCAGGCCACTGGGCTGCAGTGGTCTCTTCTGCACCAGGGGTGGAGGCCATACACCCTGGCTGTCCAGGATGGGAACTGTCCCCTATACACCTGCACACACCTGGATGGGTAAATTCAGGGCAGGTGGTCATGTACCACCTTGGCAAGGTCCTCCTGGGATACATCCACCACCTCAGAGGCAGCATCTCCTCTTTGTCCTCTTGTCAGCCCTGCTTTTCCATCCTATAGGTCTGCCCATCAGTCTTCCAGGCTCCTGTGGCCACTTTCTCCAGATAAATGCTATAGTTTCTTCCATTACTAGTCACAATTGTTCTTAGTAGAATACCAGTAAGTTCACTCTAATTCATATTTTATTCATCCATCCTGTGTACCCTGGGTTGGTGATGTCCTCTCGACCTTTATGTTGAGAGAGGGTTTAGATCCCACATGGTTGATGGATGTGAATCTCCTGCTTATAGTTGTAGGCACTCTTGGTTCCCTGGTATGGTGGTTGACAATCTTCATTTCCCTGTTAGCTGACCTGTGTAAGTCCAACAAAATGAAGAGTAGGAATTGCAACTCTGCTGAGGCTCAGGGCCCAGCTGGCATATGGCAAGTCCAGAGATTCAAGTCTCCTGGGTATACACCAACCCCAGTGCCAACTACAGGTTCAGTAAAAGTGACAGAAGTGGCATGTGTAGAAAGGTCTCACCTAAGTCCAACTCCACACTCAGGAACACAAATTCCAAAGTAGGGCCCACTGGCAAGGCACTGAACTCCAGAGCCAACTGCCTAAACCATAGAACCTGTGTGTCTCCATAACCCTCAGGAGAACCAGTACCTGGGGTTTTATCTGCTTTGGCTATCTCTGGGATCCTGCTAAGTCATGCATAAACACAACCCCTCTGATGACCTTCTGACTTTTTTGAAGGCTCTTTACCATCTAAACTCATTTGTCTTTACCATTTCCCCCTTTTATTCAAGGTCTTTTTCTAGTTGCATCACCAGTTAGTGACTGGTAATAATCCTTCAGGGCAAGGGATGCTCATCACTGCGAGTCATGTCCCATTGGGGGGGATGGTAAGGTAATATGTTTACATGCTGAATTTGGCTTAGACAGTGGTCAAATTTCAGCAACATGGAGGTTCTCAGGAGGTAACTCTTAGGCACCCTGCAGCTCTGGGCCTGGTTCAAATTTCAGGCGCACAGATTCATAAACATAGTCTTCAGTATCAAGGGCTCATCATTGGAGCATTCTTCTTCACTGATCTTTGCCCTTGCACATGGAGGTTGTTGCTGTTTCATTGGGGAATGTGACACATTTCCCTGGCTAGGAACTCAGCACTCCCTCAGTTGTCATTTGTAACAGTAACTACTATGAATATACCCAAAATATATCCAAACATTTTATGTACCCTATATACATGCCCTGGAGAACTCCCTCCCAACATTGTGTCCCCCATCAATAACACCCCATACCAGAGTTCCTCCTCTGCCATAGCTGGACCCCTCTGTGATCCAAACATCTTCAAAAATGAACCCTAATATATTGCCAAATTCAATTAATATGAAAATGAAGTAGTAGTGATAGGTTTAAAGATTAGTAGTAGATTGCATACTATTTTAGAAATACTAAATAGAGTAAAAATAAATTGGGGTATTAAAAAGTGCAAAATATCATAAAACTTTGTTTTGACATTTTGCCTTTCATCACTCTAATAGGTGTTGCCATGTATGTACAGTGGCAAGGCCGTTTCTTTCACTTCTTCCTCAGTGTCTACATCCTTTCTTTTTTTCCCTAATTTTTAATTTTGTCTTCAAAAATGTTTTAAATCATGTTAAAGTCCCATAAAATATAGGGGACTCCCATATATCCAACATCAAACCCTTTTCACCCATAAAGTCCCATAAAATATGGGGGACTCCCATATATCCAACATCAAACCCTTTTCACCCTTCCCCAGCAATGATCTTTTTACATGTTCATGTTATAGTTGCTGCAGCTGATGTAAAGGTATTGAAACATAGCTATCAAACACGGTTTCATTTTGGATTACATTATGCTTTATATTTTAGACAGTACAATTTTTCTAATCTTTTATTTTTTATTTTCATTTTTTCAAGATTTTTATTTCTCCACCCCTCTCCCCCAGTTGTCTGCTCTGTGTCCATTTGCTGTGTGTTCTTCTGTGTCTGCTTGTATTCTTGTCACCAGCACTGGGAATCTGTGTTTCTTTATGTTGCATCATCTTGCTGCATCAGCTCTCCATGTGTGCTGTGCCACTCATGGGCAAGCTGCACTTTGTTTCATGAGGGACAGCTCTTCTTACAGGGTGCACTCATTGTGCATGGGTCTTCCCTACATGGGGGACACCCCTGTGTGGCATGGCACTCCTTGTGTGCATTAGTGCTGCATGTGGGCCATCTCACCACATGGGTCAGGAGGTGCAGGATTTGAACCCTGGACATCCCATGTGGTAGACAGATGCTCTATCAGGTGAGCCAAATCCACTTCCCAAATTTTCTAAAATTTTAGTTACCTTATGTTTTACATTATGGTTTACATTTTAGCCTATAGACTTTTATACATTTTTGGTGTAATTTAACATGTCTTATATCCGTCATTGCATGAGCTTATGGAACACTTCCATTGACCCCCAGTTACCCTGCTTCCATCTACTCTAGTCCTCTCTCTCCCTCCCCTCAGGATGCACAGTGACAACCAATACTCACTGTTTGAAGGACCAGATTCATGGATACTTACCACAATGCTGAGGGCTTGATATACTAGACTGTCCTCCCCCATTGGGAACCACCAATTCTCTTGAGAGACACAATTCCATCTATTTCAGAAGATCAGGCTTCCCCAGGATGTGGGCACACCTTCCCACTTATTGTATGAGTTTCCACCCAATGATATAACACACTATAACACTATGAGAAGATGAGCATTCACACACTCCCTAGAAGCCTGCCCCTGTACCAGATGCCCCACCTTAAGGAACTTAACCAGATAATCCTTCTTTATTAAATTTTCTAAAGAGTTTGTCAACATTATAGTTTAAACCACATACCCAACAATCTCCCATGTTCAATTGTTCCCCCAGCCCTCCCCCTGATTCCTTAGGCCATCTGACCCATCCTCCCACCCGAGACCCCCTCAGACCTGCAAAGACCCACCCAATATTTTCCCTATGCCCCCATCTTATCCCTTCCTTGTACAACTGCTTAACCTCCACTTTATCATAGATTTCACTCATGTAGACATCAGTGCACAACCTTCCTCTCCCTGCAATTTCCTGTAAGCCTATCATCCAGTTTCTAGCTCTCTGAGACAGCTTGGTTTGATTATTTCATATCAGAAAGGTCATGTAGTATTTGTACTTCAATGCATGGCTTGCTTCACTATACATAAGGGCCTCAAGATTCATCCATGTTTTCCCATTTGTTTGTACTGTATTTCTTCTTATAGCTGAGTAGTATTCCATTGTATGTATAGACAACAGTTTGTTTATCCATTCATCTGTCGATGGGTTTTGGGTTGATTCCAAATTTTAGCAATAATGAAAAATGGCACTATGAACATTGGTGTGCATAGGTTTGTGTCCTTGTTTTCAGTTCTTCTGCATATATACCCAGTAGAGTGATTGCTGGGTCATATGGCAAATCTACAGGTAGTTTTTTGAGAAACTGCCAAACTGTTCTCCAGAATGGCCGGATTCTACTGCATTCCCAATAGCACTGGATGAGTGTTCCCATTCCTCCTCATCCCCTCAAACACGTGTAGTCTTCTATTTTTTGATAGCTGCCAGTCTGATGGGAGTAACATGGTATCTCCTAGAAATTTTGATTTACATTTCCCTAATAGCTAGTGATTTTGAGCATCTTTTCATGTGCTTTTTGGCCATTTGAATTTCTTCTTTGAGAAAGTGTCAGTTCAAATTTCTTGACCATTTTTTAAGTGGGTTGTGTGACTTTTATTTTATTTTGAACCCATAATTTCCAAGGGCTACATTTTCCACATCCTCAAAACCATTTTTTTTCCCTAAAACCAGCATTAAAGCATGTGTGTAGTAGCACCTCATTTTTATTTTTGGTATCTTATGTGCATTTCTCTAATGGCTAATGATGTTGAGCATCTGTTTACATGCTTTTTGGGCATTTGTATATATTCTTGGCAGATATGTCTATTCAAGCCATTTTCCCATTTTTTAATGGGGCTGTTTGTCCTTTTGTTGAGTTATAGTAATTCTCTTTATGTTTTGTATATTACGCTATTAGCAGAAACAGAGTTTCCAAATATTTTCTGTCCCTTTTTAGGTTTACTTTTTTTAGGTTTTGGAAAAGTAGTATTGTAGTAAAGTAGTTAAGTAGAGCTCAGGGTTCAAATTTTGGGATTAGGTCCTCTTTCTGACTTCTGGAGACTCATACAATAAGTGGGCTTATATTTAAATTTAGAGCCACTGCGGTCACCCCTCGGGCTGAAGTGTGGTTTGCTGGCCAACCGAGCAAACCGTCGCAAGCCACCTTCTTGCTCTGTGATCCCCATGAGCTTGCCTAAGAGGGTCAAGAGTGCAAGGGGAGCAGAAAATGAACATGTGGTTGGGCTGTTGGGGAAGAGCAGGGTTGCAGACTTCTTCATGTCCTGTTGCTGGGCAGAGCTTGGATGCCTTGCTCAGGACGGTGTGCTCCCACGCAGTGCTTTTCATCAGAGAGCTCTTCCCATCCTGGGAACACTGGACCCTTTTTTTTTTTTTTTTTTTAATACAAAAGGATTTATTAAAAAACCAGTAAGACATTACTACATCATGACACTGTCACACTGGGCTTTTAACACAAGACTTGCTCTACAATACTGGGGAAGGGGCATAAAATAAATTGATTCTGAAGCATAGCAATTAAGAAATAAATCAATGAAAGCAAATTTCTTTTAATAGTACTCAGAGTTAAACTTCAGAGGGACCCAAGGTCATACTTCCATTTGGGGACTTGATAGAAAAATTTTAGTTTGAATTGCTATTAGCAAGGTGGTAGGAGCCACCCTCACATGAATCTTCAAATTGGAAAATACTGCTTCACCACCTGTTGGGGATAAGTTGCAAATGGAATAATTTAGTGTGGTTTGTAGCTATTTTGATGACCGCCTCACCTGGATTCTTTCCCATAACCACTCTGCTGATCACCACCTCTTCCACGAGCTCTTCCTGCAAATCCTCCTCTAGATCCCTACTGTTGCTGTTGCTGATACTGTTCCTTTGACATGGCTACTTTTATTTCACATTTACTGAGACCAACATTATGGTATTTCTTTTCCATTATCTTCTCCACTGGTTCCTCTTCTTGAAAGGTAATAAAGCAGAATCCATGCCTCTTATTGGTCTTGTCCACGGGGGGCTCTATGATTTCCACCTTATGAAAAACCACCAAAGTACTTCCTTATTTTCTCTTCAGGTGTATCTGGAGAAAGGCCACCAACAAAATTTTTTTTAACAGGCTCTTTTGTTTTCATGGCTTTGGCCCTTTTAGGATCAATCACCTTCCCATTCAATTTATGTTCTTTCTGACTCTTTAAATAGCACAAAGCCAAAACCCCTTCATCACCCTGTGATAGGATCTAACTTCAGAGTACAGTCTACAACTTCCCCAAATTTGGAGAAGTAGCCCTTCAGATCTTTCTTTGTAGTGTCCCAGCTAAGGCCTCCTGTAAACATTTTCCCTTTATCCTCCTTGTTCTTACTGGCATCGATCTTTGCCCCCTCCGACTCGGCGCTGCCCCCTTTGGTGCCTCTGGCCACGGTTCCGCCCCCCCCCCCCCCCCCCCCCGTCCCAGCTTCGCTTCCTGCCAACGCTGCTGCCTCCTGCTCCACCACCACCATGGCTCCCTCCTGCTCACCTGCCGAGGCGCCTACCGCTGCCGTTACCACCGCCACTGCCCTGTCCCCGCCGAACTCTCCTCCGACATCGTGCTACTGCCTGCACCGCCGCCACCGAGACTACACCCGCCACTGCCCTGAACTGAAACTAGCAGCAAAGTAATCCCCGCTGCTGCCATGCACCCGCTCTACCTCGCGAGACACACAAGACAGAGAGGGAGCACGCGTGGCTGCAAAAGCTCCTGCACCTCTCCCTGGCCTGTCCCCTCGCCTCCCACTCTCGTGTGGCATGCACTCCTGCTTTTTTTGGCTGCACTTAAAAAGAAAAAGAAGTAGTGGCAGCCCCTCTTGCTGCCTCCTCACTTTAATGGCGCCGCTGTGGACCACCTAAAATGGCCAACTGAACCACTAGACCCTTTTGATGGAAGGTCTGGCCTTTTGGGAAGTTCTCTATGACTCATATCAATTCAACTGGCAATCTGCAGATGAGGTTCCAGGAAAATTCTGTCACAATTCTAAAGTCATGACCTTCCAGTCAGGTGGAATTTCCTATTAGAGTGCAACCCAAACCCCTTTTCTGTGGCACTCACCTGAGGGCATATGATGCCACCAAACATTTTCTAATGTTCATGTAGACTGATGGAAAATGCTTGAGTCTGGCTTTTTCTTCCCTGAGATGGACCATAGATCTTGTATGGATACTGGTTGTTGCTCCTTGGTTTTATGAACACCTTGGAAATTTTTCAAATCCTCTCGGTGTGTCATTCTCATGCTAACACACCGGGAGCCCAGGGCAAGTCATCCAGGTTTGCTTATGGGGACTTCTTGGGATTGCTAGGTGGATTAATTTTTGAAAGCTGTTCAATTCCTGATCCAGTCACCTGGACAAGACACAGGGAGGAGGCAATGCAGGTGGAGGCCTTTTCTGACACTAGCCTGCAGTAGATTTTCAATGTGCCCTCAGGAACTGTCACCAACCCTTGGCAGGTGGGGAGGATTAGCTAGGAATGTATCCTGATTATTAGCTGTTCCTGAAAGAAAGTTGTGGTCTCAGGGCCCTTCTAGAAGTACATGAAATGACTCACTTCATCTCTGTGGAGCTCGATGAAACTTCTGTGAATGGGGATTGGGCCAGGTGCACATAAACTCTGCATGTAGGAGGTTGTCAGCATGGTGACAGTGCTCAGTGCACCTTTTTCAGGTCTCTGGGCTGCAAGTAGACCCCGTAGAAACTGGTGAGGAGGCCATGCTGCCCTGGATATCCAGGACTGGAGGAGATTCCTCCTCACCAGCACACACCTGGATGGGTAAATTGAGGGAAGGTGGTCCTACACAATGTTGGCAAGGCCCTCCTGGGCTGCATCTACCACTTCAGAGGCAATGACTCTCCTTCAACCTCTTCCCACAACTTCCCATCCATCTGCCCAGGCCTCCCTTGTTCTGGGGTCATTGGGAAGGATAGCCAGGGTGAAGTAGTCAAAGCATGAATGGGCATGGATGGAGCCCATTAGAAGGCCTGAGGCTTGGAGCAGAAAGTGTGAGCAGTGAGGAGCACAAGTCATTCTGCCACTGACCTACTGGGAGTTCATAACCACGGTGTCTATTGGTGGTCTGGGGGACAGGGAAGACTGCTGTGCCAACATGAGAGAGGTTTAGTGCCCAGTGCCTGCAGGTGCTGGTGGGTCTTCTGGCCACAGGGAATTATGGGAAGCCACTGTCATGCTGCCCTACTGCCCCGAGTGCTAAAGGGCTGATTGGGACAGAGCTGCCCCAATGGCTGCTCCAGTATCTGCTCTGATGTGAGGTCAGCCCAAGGTGTGTCCCGAGGCCTCCTGCCTCATGGGGTGGGTCCTCCATACCTCTCCTTGTCCTATTGTATTCTTAGCCCCAGGCTGCTCCAGCCAGTCTGAGGGAGAGAGTTGGAAGTGTAATGCCCTGAGGAGGCAGGTTCCAGGAACAGGGACTTGGAGGCAGGTGGGCAGTGGTGACAAGTGAACAATGTGGATGTTGGGAAGGTAGGGCTGCAGCACCACCCTGGCAGGCACCCACCAAGGCTGAGGGACTTGACTGATGGGGAGAGATGGAGCTCCCCTTGTTTCACTGGCAATGGCCACCTGAGCATGCATATTTAATGCAAGGTGGGTCCCTCCAGCCTCCCTGCTTTGTCAATCAGAGCTCCATCCCTGACACCTCACATTCATCACCTCTGTGCATTCTCTCTGGCTACTTTCCTATCTTCCAATATACTCAGAATCCTGCTGCATCAAACTGGGTTCAAGCCTCAGCTCTTTTTAGGTTATCCCATCATTTGAATAGGTCGTATATGGTGCCAAGTATTCAAATTTCGGCATTTTCAAAAAATATTATTTTTCCAGTATGTTCTACATAAAATTAAAACATGAATCACAACTTTTTATTGACAGAAACGCAAATCTAAAAACAATAGCTGAGTATAATCCTTTGTATGACAGGTCTTATCATGAGAGGAATAAATACTCGCATTTCACTTAAGCCAGCTTCCGAGTCAGTGTTCTTTTTATTTTTTTTTAAGATTTTATTTATTTATTTATTTATTTCTCTCCCCTTACCGCTCCCCACCCTGGTTGTCTGTTCTCTGTGTCTATTTGCTGCATCTTCTTTGTCTGCTTCTGTTGTTGTCAGCGGCATGGGAATCTGTGTTTCTTTTGGCTGCATCATCTTGCTGTATCAGCTCTCCGTGTGTGTGGCACCATTCCTGGGCAGACTGCACTTTCTTTCATGCTGGGCAGCTCTCCTTATGGGGCACACTCCTTGCACGTGGGGCTCCCCTATGCGGAGGGCACCCCTTCGTGGCACAGCACTCCTTGCACATGCATTAGCACTGTGCATGGGCCTGGTCCACACGGGTCAAGGAGGCCCGGGATTTGAACCGCAGACCTCCCATGTGGTAGACGGATGCCCTAACCACCAGGCCAAGCCTGCCACCCCAGTCAGTGTTCTTTATCTGAAAATTGCTTGCAAATGTGCATCTAGTAATGCTGGCTGTGTGCCTCAGAGCAGAGTAAGGTGCCTGGGACCCTACCCTTCTTTAATACACGAGAGGTTTAAAAAGTTCCCTCAAATACCGGCTGGTGAATGATAGAATAAAAAAGCTGTAGGTGTTAAATGACTTATATTTCCAGCAGCCACCTGCATTGTCTGACTCTCCTGTTCCTGCCTGTCACATACTTTTCCACAATCAGTGGTGTCCCATGTTAGCAGATTCCACTTCAGGTTATCCCAAGTTAGTGTTTTATCTGTATCTTTGAACATATTCTTCCCTGTCTTGCAGTAATCTTTTGTAATACATTCTGTATGATCTAGGCATAGAGGGTGATTTTCTGCCAGCTTGACCTTGGCAGGAAACACCGAGCTCTTCTTTGATAAGCTCAACTGAGCAGTCTGTTCTCAACAGGACCAAGGCCCTTATAATCCTTTGCCTTCATTTCCCTCCATTTGAATCAATTTTCAGTATATGTAGCAGTTTGCTATGGTTATGAATTCCAAAAATTGTTATTGGAATTTGTTTGTCATCTGATCTGTACCTGGGAAAGACTAAGCTATGAGGAGGGCTTGGATTGGGCCACCTCACTGGGTAGGCCATTGAGTCTCCATCACACGGGCAGTGGTGACTGGCAGAGAAAAGGCATGGTGAAGGAAACAGTTGAGGATTCTTGAAGTTGGAGTTTGATGCTGAAGCCTTAGCTGGAATCCCAGGAAGTAAGCTCAGAGAGGAAACAGAAGCAAGCCTCAGGAAGACAGGACTTGAGGCAGGGGAAGAACACAGAGGAATAGAAACAGCTCCTTCAATGGGGCAGAATCCCCGGGGTAAGTGAGAGACAGAGCCCTTCACCTGATTGTCTCCAGCTGACCTTGTGGAGAGAGGCAAAGCCTTAGAGAGCCTCATAGTCTACAGCTGCCCTTATGGAACAATCAGAGGAGCTTAGCCCAGAAAGAAGCAAGACTTGGGAAGAGAGGAAGCCAGGAAGCCTGAACCCTGGCTGATGTTGCCAGTCTTGCTCCAAGATGTTCAAATAGATTTGTCGAGGGAAGTAACTTAGGCATTATGGCCTGGTATCTGTAAGCTCCTACCAGAAAGAAATAGCTTCAGTGGAGACTAGCAGGCTTGTGGAATTGTGCCTCAGCACCCCTTTGGCTGACCAGTCCAGCACACATCTTGTTATCTTGTTAACAGTAACAATACTGTGCTATTTTCCCCTTCCACTATTACCAGACATTTTCCATCATGCAAAACTGAAATCCTTTACTCCTGATACCTGCCTCAAGTCCATGTGGTCATCGATATTTTGTCTCTGTGCAGTTCATTATTTACCCAGCTGATTTCAGTGCAGTTCTGTGGTGCTTTTCCTTGTGCTGACTTCAGTTAGCACAGTGCTTTCATGGTTCATCCATATTTCAGGTCTTTCCAGAACAGTATGCCTTTTCATAGCTGTACAGTTCTCTGTTGCTTATATGTACTATTTAGTTTATGCATTCATTGATGGACATTGTAGTTGCTTCCACATTTGGCTGTTGCAAATAAAGACACTGAAATCATTCCTGGGTAACGTTTTGTTTGAACCCCTATTTTGACCTTTCAGTAGGAAAGTAGGTGTGCAACTGCTAAGTCATATGGAAATTCTATGGTTAACTGAGGCATCACCAAACTGGAATCTAAAGTGTCTTCACCCTTTGAACTTTCTCTCTGCAAGGTGTGAGGGTTTTGGTTATGCAACATCTACTTTAGTAGTTATCCAACATTTTTAAAGAAGTGGTAGCACTTCCTTTGTTATTTGTATTACCCTAATGTCTCAGGATGTTTAGCACCTTCTCATGTGCTTATTTCTCATTAGTATATCTTATTTGGAAAAGGTCCAGGCAACTGCCCATATTTTAAGTGCAGTATTTCTCCTTTTATTCTTGACTTTCAGTAGCCTATAGGCTTGGCATATTAAGCTCCCATCACACAGACGATGTTCAAGTGTTTTGTCCCTACTTCAGGACATTTTCTTTTTCCTTTCTTGAGAATGGACTTTCATGCAGAAAAGTTTTTAATTCTGATGAGTCTGTTCTTGTGATCTTAGGGAATGATCTTTCCTTCTTGAGCAGGTATTTTCATCTTAGCTGGTTTTTCATCAATATCCTTTATCATATGGAGGAAGTTGCTGTCTCCTGCTACCTTTCTGAATGATTCCTTAACATGAACGGTTGTGGGAATTTTTCAAAAGCATTTTCTAAGTCAACTGAGGGGATCATAATGGCCTGTATCTTTCACTCTATAAACGTGGTCATTACCATATTGATTTTTTCCTTTAATTGTGGAAAAATATTCAAAGCATAAAAATCATTTTAATCATTTTAAGTGGGACACGTGGTGACATTGATTGAGTTCATTGATAATATTGGGTAGCTTTGACCACTGTATTCAGACTCTTTCCATCATCCCACCCAGACCTCATTCCCCTTTAGCAATAACTCCCAACTCCCTCCTTTCACAACTCCTCTTTTGAATGACGCTGTCATGAATATTGCCATAGATCTATCTGGTTGAGTCCCTGCTTTCAGTCCTCTGGTATGTTTTCTTGGAGTGGAATTGCCAGCTCCCATGGTAATTCTGTGTTTAGCTTTCTGGCTGCAGCATTTTAGTTTCCCACCCATATTATCTAAGGGGTCCATTTTTCCACATCTTCTCAACCATTTGTTTCCATAACAACAGCTTTCAAGTGTGTGTGTAGTAAGTAGTGCCTCATTTTTATCTTTGGTATCTTATTTGTATTTCTCTAATGGCTAATGATGTTGAGCATCTGTTTATGTACTTTTCAGTCATTTGTATGTATTCTTGGCAGATATGCCTATTCAAGCCCTTTTCCCATTTATTGCTGTGGCTCTTTGTGGTTTGGTGGAGTTACAGTAATTCTCTTTATGTCCTGTACATTACACTATTAGCAGAAATAGGGTTTCCAAATATATTCTTTCCTTTTTTGGCGGTTTTTTTTTTTTTTTCACTTTATTGGAAAAGCAGTGTAGTAGTAACATGCAGTTAAGTAGGGATAAGGGTTCCCAATTCGGGAATAGGTACATTTTCTGGGCCAGGGCCTACGTTTCAGGTTAGAGCCACCTTCTCACTCTGTGGTCCCCACAAGCTTGCCTAAGAGGTTCAAGGTTGTGAGAGGAGCTGAAAATGAAGGGTTGGCAGGGCTGCTGGAGAAGAGCAGGGTTGCAGACTTCTCCATGTCCTGTTGCTGGGCAGAGCTTGTATGCCTTGCTCAGGATGGAGTGGTCCCATACAGTGGTTTCAATCAGATGGCTCTTCCCCTCCTGGGAACACTGGACCCTTCTGTTAGAAGGCCTGGCATTTTGGGAAGTTCTCTAGGACTTACATTGCTTCAGCTGACAATCTGCAGATGAGGCTCCAGGAAACTTCTGTCACACTTTGAAAGCAGTGACCTTCCGGCCAGGTGGAATTTCCTATACAATGTAGCCCAATCCCCTTTTCTTGGACCTCAGCTGAGGGCATATGATGCCACCTAACATTCTCTAACATTCATGTTGACTGACGGAAAATGCTCGAGTCTGGTGTGTTCTTCCCTGAGATGTACCGCAGGTCTTGTACGGATTCTGGTTGCTACTCCTTGGTTTTATGAACATCTTGGAAAAATCTCAAATCCTCTCAGTGCATCAGGCTCCTACCAATATGCCCAGAGTCTGAGGAAAGTCATCCAGGTTTGCTTATGGGGAGTTCCTGGGATTGCTAGGTGGATTGCCTTTTGAAAGTTGTTAAAGTCCCAATCCCATCACCTGGATGAAGTGCAGGGATCAGAAGAGGCAGGTGGAGGCCTTTCCTGGCACCAGCCTGTGCTAGATTTTCAATGTGCCCTCAGGAACTGGCACCAGTCCTTGGCAGGCAGGGAGGCTTAGCTAGGAGGGTCTTCTTGTCATCAGGTGCTCCTGACACAGAAAACGATGGCCTCACAGTTTGCCTTCTGCAGGTAGATGAAATGGCTCACTTCAGTGCCCAGCATCTCGGTGAAGCTACTGTCAAAGGGGAATGGGCTGGGTGCACATACACGCTGCATGTAGGTGGTTGTCAGCAGGGTGACAGTGCTCAGTGGACCTTTATAAGGCCTCTGGGCTACAGCAGACAATGCAGAAACTGGTGAGGAGGCCTTGCCCCTTTGGCTGTCCAGGCTTGGAGGAGGTTCCTCCTCACCAGTACACCCCTGGATGGGTAAATCTAGGGCAGATGGTCCTGCATTGTGTTGGCAAGGCCCTCCTGAGCTGCTTCCAACACTTTGCAGGCAGCGACTCTTCCTCGACCTTTCCTCACTACTTCCCCTTCATCTGTCCAGGCCTCCCCTGTTCTAGGGCTGTTTGAAAGTATAGCCAGCCTGAAGTAGTCACAGCTTGCATGGGATTGGATGGAGCCCATCAGAACTCCTGGGACTTGGGGCAGAAGGGCTGAACAGTGAGGAGCACAGGTCATCCAGCCACTGACCTGCTGGGAGTTTCTAATCACGGAATCTGTTGGTGGGCTGAGGGATGGGGATGACTGCTGTGCCAATGTGAGTGAGAACTTTAGTGCCCAGTGGCTGCAGGTGCTGGTGGTTCTTGTGGCTGCAGGAAACTACGGGAAGCCCCTGTCATGCTCCCTTACCACCCTGAGTGCTGAAGGGCTGATTGGGACAGAACTGCCCCCATTTCTCCTGCAGTATCTGCCCTGAGGTGCAGGTGAGCCCAAGGTGTGTCCCCAGGCCTCCTGCCTCACAGGGTGGATCCTCCACACCTCTCCTAGTCCTTAATGTACTTCTAAGCCCAGCTGCTATTGCCCATCTGAGGGATGGGGTTGGAGTTTTAGTGCTCTGAGGAGGCAGGTGCCAGGAACACTGGGACTTGGAGGCAGGTGGGCAGTGGTGCCAATTGAACTTGGTGGCTATTAGGAAGGGGGGGCTGAAGCACCACGCTGGCAGCTACCAACATGTGACAGGCTCATCCACCAAAGCTGAGGGACCTGGCTGATGGGGAGAGACAGAGCTCCCCTTCTTGCACTGGCTGTGGCCACCTGAGCATGCATAACTTAATGCAAGGTGGGTACTTCTGGCCTCCCTGCTTTGTCAATCAGAGCTCCATCCCTGACACCTCATCTTCAGCCCCTGTATGCTTTCTCTCTGGCTACTTTTCCTACCTTTGAATATAATCAGGATCCTGCCGTGTCCAACTGGGTTCAAGCCTCAGCTCTTTTTAGGTTATCCCATCATTTGAATAGGTCGTATATAGTGCTGAGTATTCAAATTTCTGCATTTTCAAAAAATATTATATTGCCAGCATGTACTATATAAAATTAAAACATGAACCACAACTTTTTATTGACAAAAACTCAAATCTAAAAATAATAGCTGAGTATATTCCTTTGTATGACAGGTCTATAATGAGAGGAAGGGATACCTGCATTTTGCTTAAGCCAGCTTCCGAGTCAGTGTTCTTTACCTGCAAATTGCTTGCAAATGTGCATCTCCTAATGCTGGCTGTGTGCCTCTGAGCAGAGGAAAGTTGATGGGACCCTACCCTTCTTTCATACATGAGAGGTTTAAAGAGTCCCCTCAAATACCGGCTGGTGAATGACAGAATAAAAAAGCTGTAAGTGTTAAATGACATATTTCCAGCAGCCACCTGCAGTTGTTGACTCTCTTATTGCTGCCTGTCACATACTTTTCCACCATCAGTGGTGTCCCATGTGAGCAGATTCCACTTCAGGTTATCCCAAGTGAGTATTTTATCCATATCTTTGAATATATTTTTACCTGTCTTGCAGTAATCTTTTGTAATACATTCTGTATGATCTAGGCATAGAGGGTGATTTTCCACCAGCTTGACCTTGGCAGGAAACACCAAGCTCATCTTTTAGAAGTTCAACTGAGCAGTCTGTTCTCAACAGGAGCAAGCCCCTTATAATCTTTGCCTTCATTTCCCTCCATTTGAAACAATTTTCAGTATATGTAGCAGTTTGCTATGGTTATGAATTCCAAAAACTGTTATTGGAGTGTGCTCATCATTGGGTCTGTACTGGGGATAGACTAAGCAATGAGGGGGGCTTTGATTAGGCCATGTCACTAGGACATGGAGCCCCATCCCATGGGCAGTGGTGACTGGCAGAGAAAAGGCATGGCAAAGGACAGAGTTGAGGAATCTTGAAGTTGGAGCTTGATGCTGAAGCCTTAGCTGAAAGTAAGCTCAGAGAGGAAAGAGAAGCAAACCCATCAAGATGTTACTTGAGGCAAGGGAAGAACACAGAGGAATAGAAACTGCTCCTTAGACATGGCAGAATACCCGGGGTGAGTGAGAAACACAGTCCTTCACCTGATTGTCTCCAGCTGACCTTGTGGAGAGAGGCAAAGCCTAGAGAGCATCATAGTCTACAGCTGCCCTTGTGGAGCAAACAGAGGAGCTTAGCCCATAGAGAAGCAAGACTTGGGAAGAGAGGAAGCCAGGATGCCTGCACCCTGGCTGATGATGCCAGTCATTTTGCTCCAAGACTTTGTCAAGGGAAGTAACTTAGGCATTACAGCCTGGTATCTGTAAGCTCCTATGAGAAAGAAATACCTTCAGTGGAGCCTAGCAGGCTTGTGGAATTGTGCATCAGCACCCCTTTGGATGATTAGTACAGCACACAACTCTGTCATCTTGTTGACATTCACAATCCTGTGCTATTTTCATTTCCCACCATTTCCAGGCATGTTCCATCAGGCAAAACTGAAATTTTTTACTGTTGATGCCTACCCCGAGTCTGTGTGCTAATAGATATTTTGTCCCTGTGGAGTTCACCATTTACCCAGCTGATTTCAGTGCACTCTGCAGTGCTATTCCTTGTGCTGACTTCAGTTAGCACAGTGCTTTCATGGTTCGTCCATATTTCAGCTCTTTGGAGAACTGCATTCCTTTTTATAGCTGTACAGTTCTCTGTTGCCTATATATTCCATTTAGTTTATTCATTCATTGATGGACATTGGAGTTGCTTTCACTTTTGGATATGGCAAATAAAGACACTAAAATCATTCCTGGATAACGTTTTGTTTGAATACCTATTTTGACCTTTCAGTATAAAAGTAGGAGTGTAACTGCTAGGTCGTATGGAAATTCTGTGGCTAACTAATTGAGGCATCAACAAACTGGAATCCAAGGTGGCTTCACCGCTTTAACTTTCTCTCTGCAATGTGTGACAGTTTTGATTACACTACATCTACTTCAGTAGTTATCCAACATTTTTTTAAGATTTTATTTATTTATTTATTTCTCTCCCCTTCCCCCCCACCCCGGTTGTCTGTTCTTTGTGTCTATTTGCTGCCTCTTCTTTGTCCATGTCATCTTGTGTCATTTCTCCGTGTGGACTGTGCCATTCCTGGGCAGGCTGCACTTTCTTTCACGCTGGGTGGCTCTCCTTAGGGGGTGCACTCCTTGTGCGTGGGGCTCCCCTACACAGGGGACACCCCTGAGTGGCAGGGCACTCCTTGTGTGCATCAGCACTGCACACGGGTCAGCTGTACACGGATCAAGGAGGCCCGGGGTTTGAACCGCGGACCTCCCATGTGGTAGACGAATGCCCTAACCACTGGGCCAAGTCCGCCACCCTATCCAACATTTTTAAAGAAGCGGTAGCACTTCCTTTGTTATTTGTATTTTCCTGTTGTCTCAGGATGTTTAGTACCTTCTCATATGCTTATTTCTCATTAGTATATCTTCTTTGGAAAAGGTCCAGTCACCTGCCCCTATTTTAATGGTGGTATTTCTCCTTTTATTCTTGACTTTCAGTAGCTTATAGGCTTGGCATATTAAACTTCCATCACACAGATGATGTTCAAGTGTTTTGGCCCTACTTCAGGAAATTTTCTTTTTCCTTTCTTAATAATGGACTTTCATGCAGAAAAGTTTTTAAATCTGATGAGTCTTTTCTTCTGATTTAGGGAAAAGTCTTTCCTTCTTGAGCAGGTCTTTTCATCTTAACAGCTGGTTTTTCGTCAATACCCTTTATCATATGGACGAAGATGCCATCTCCTCCTACCTTTCTGAATGTTTCCTTAACATGAACGGGTGTGGGAATTTTTCAAAAGCATTTTCTGAGTCAATTGAGGGGATCATGTGGCTTGTATCTTTCATTCTATAAATGTGGTCAGTGCCATACTTGATTTTTTCCTTTTAATTGTGGAAAAACATTCATAGCATAAAAATCATTTTAATCATTGTAAGTGGGACACATGGTGACATTGATTGAGTTCATTGATAATATTTTGTAGCTTTCACCACTATATTCAGACCCTTTCCATCATCCCAACCAGACTTCATGCCCCTTTAGCAATAACTCCCAACTCCCTTCCTTTACAACTCCTCTTCTGAATGAGGCTGTTATGAATAATAGCATAGATGTATTTGGTTGAGACCCTACTTTCATTCCTTTGGTGTGTATACTTAGGAGTGGAATTGCCAACTGCTATGGTAATTCTGTGTTTAACTTTTAGGCATCAGCATTTTAAATTCCTATTCATAGTGTTTAAGGGTTCCATTTTCCACATCTTTTCAACCATTTTTTTCCCTAACAACAGCTTTCAAGAGTGTGTGTAGAAAGTAGTGCCTCATTTTTATCTTTGGTATCTTATTTGTATTTCTCTAATGGCTAATGATGTTGAGCATCTGTTTATGTACTTTTCAGTCATTTGTATGTATTCTAGGCAGATATGTCTATTCAGGCCCTTTTCCCATTTATTGCTGTGGCTCTTTGTGCTTTGGTAGAGTTACAGTAATTCTCCTTGTTCTCCTTGTGTTCTATACATTATGCTATTAGCAGAAATAGGGATTCCAAATATTTTCTTTCTGTTTTTGGTTTTCTTTTTTACTTTATTTGAAAAGTAGTATAGTAGTAATATGTCACTAAGTAGAGATGAGGGTTCATGATTCAGGATTAGGTCCTTTTTCTGGTCCAGTGCTTGCATTTCAGGTTCAAGCCACCTTCTCCCTCTGTGGTCCCCAGGAGCTTGCCTAAGAGGGTCAAGGTTGTGAGAGGAGCTGAAAATGAAAGAGTGGCAGGGCTGCTGGGGAAAAGCAGGGTTGCAGACTTGTCCAATGTCCTGTTGCTGGGGAGAGCTTGGATGTCTTGCTCAGGATGAAGTGCTCCCCCAAAGTGCTCTCACTCATAGAGCTCTTCCCCCCCTGGGAACACTGGACCCTTCTGGCAGAAGGCCTGGCCTTTTGGGAAGTTCTCTATGACCTACATCGCTTCAGGTGGCAATCTGCAGACTAATTTTCAGCCAAAGTGCAAGAAGAGGCATGTGTAGGGAGGTCCCATCTGAATCCAACTCCATCACCTTCAGGAGCACATATTCCAAAGTAGGGCCCACTGGCAGGGCACTGAAGCTCAGAACCACCTGCCATCAATGTAGACCTGTGTGTCCCCACAGCCTTCAGGAGCACCTGTACCTGGGGCTTTATCTACTCAGCCACTCCTCGGCGAGAAGGTAGTCTGCTTTAGTTTGGAAATCTTGGCAATATACATGTTGAATCACCTGCTATGGTGGCTTTGAACAACAAGCAGTAGGAAAATCACCTGGTTGCATTGCGTGCTCTGGCCAAGCAAAATGTGCTTCCGGTTTTTATTTTATTTTATTTTTTCAGAAACTGATCATTATTACTCAAGTCAATGCCAAAGCAACCCATACAACCACTTTTGACGGTCATGATGGCTTCTTATAATGTACCTTGTACACGGAACACAAGGACCTGTAATCCCACTTGACCGTAGTGACTCAAGTGAACAGAAATTATTTCCACTGAAAAGTCTCACAACCAGATGTAAACAGCTTTGTTTTGGGTCCCCCAAACCTGGAGAAAAGAAAAATGTTCATTAATACTGTACCAAAAAGCAGGGTGAGAAGAGAAAAGGCAGGCTTATTTCTAAGAGTCAGATAGGTCCTCAGGGGCCCCTCTCATCCCAGGAAAGAAACACAGAGAAAGAGAGGTAATTGACAAGGAACAGGAAAGTCTCTGAGCCTCTCCTCTCTGGGGGACAGGCCTCTGGGGGTGGGGGTCAGGGTGGGGGGGAGGGGCTGGCTGGCAGGGAGCCAAGGCAGGAGCCCTCAGGCAACCAGTGGAAAAGGCCAGGTTTTCAGTTAAAAAAGATGGAGGTGATATAATTGGAGACAGCATGTCTGTGACCATTGCCATGGGAGAGACCTGCAGGGCAATGCCAGCCCTAGGTAGGCCCATTTGACCAGGCCTTGGAACTTTGGTTGGCAAGGAATCCCCCTCTGAAAAGTGACCTGGCAGCCTGGCCCAACCCAGACTCTTGGCTTGGACCAGGTGAGCTATCTGATGGAGAGAGGTTCTCACATCAGTCACAGATCTGGCTCAGGGGTCCCCTACTGCCCCTTCTGCAAGGGTCCTTGCCCCTCTTCCTGCCTTCAAATCCAGCCCCTGCCCTCCAGGAAGTGTGAGGAAGGAACATTTCTTATCCAACGTGGCACCTAGTGGTGGCATTTGGCTCTGGCTTTCTGCAATGGAGTAGCTTTCTTGTTCATGTTTCTTCTTCTGTCTCTTTTGTTTCCATGATACATAGATTAGAAAACAACAGTACAAGACACAATAGAAGAGGTTCTCTTCAACCCCAGGCTCCACTCAACAGACTCCTTCCACGTCAGTGATCTCTTTTATCACTGTGGGGCCTACTCATGGCATGTGGTGAGTGTGGTGATATTTTGGAACACTGCTCCCCTGCAATGCATTAGTTTCCATGGCACTTGACACATTCCCCAGTCCATTCAGCGGGTTTCAGCAGGATGTATAATGGCCACATCTGTCCTGGAACTATCATGGGGGACAAGTCCAAGTCAAGAAAACGCCCCCACATCGCAACTGTCTTGGCACTCCCTGCTGTAGGCAATGCCTGTGGCCAATGTTTCCAAAGCAAGGAGGTGGGATAGGGGTGGGGCAACTCTGATGTGTGCAGGGGCATGGAGGCCTACATGCCAGGGAGGAGGTGGGTACAGCCACCCCAGCTTGTGGGGCACTGGTGGCTTAGTCCGGGCTTGGCAGGCACCAGAGTGAAGGATAGCAGGAATGAGAGGAATTAATAGAACCGGTTCCTTTAAGTGAGTTCCAAGTCAGTGTCCTTTATCTGTGATTTGCTTGCAAATGTGCATTTCCAAATACTGGCTTGGAGACTCAGATAAGAGGAATGTTCATGGGACCCTATCCTTCTTTAATACATGAGAGGTTTAAAGAGTTCGCTCCAATACCATCTTGTGAATAATGGGATAAAAAAGCTGTAGGTGTTAAATGACTTACATTTCCAGGAGCCACCTGCATTGTCTGAATCTCTTTTGGCTGCCTGTCACAACTTTTCCACAATCAGAGCTGTCCCATATGAGCAGATTCCACTTCAGGTATTCCCAAGTTAGTGTTTTATCCATATCTTTCAATATATTCTTACCTGTCTTGCAGTAATCTTTGTAATACCTTCTGTGCAATCTATGCATAGAGGGTGATTTTCCACCTGTTTGACCTTGGCAGGAAGCCCCGAGCTCTTCTTTGATAAGCTCAACTGAGCAGTCTGTCCTTAACAGGAGCAAGCCCCTTATAATCTGTTGCCTTCATTTCCCTCCACTTGAACCAATTTTCATTATATGTAGAAGTTCGTTATTGTGATGAATTCCAAAAACCGATATCAGAATGTGTTTGCCATCTGATCCGAACCTGGGAAAGACTAAGGTATGAGGAGGGCTTTGATTGGGCCACATCACTAGGACATGGAGGCCCCATCCTGTGGGCAGTGGTGACTGGCAGAGAAAAGGCATGGCAAAGGACAGAGTTAAAGTTGGAGTTTGATGCTGAAGCCTTAGCTGGAATCCCGGGAAGTCAGCTCAGAGAGGAAAGAGAAGCAAGCCTCAGGAAGACAGGACTTGAGGCAGGGGAAGAACACAGAGGAATAGAAACAGCTCCTTCGACGTGCCAGAATCCCCGCGGTGAGCAAGAAGCAGAAGCCCTTCACCTGATTGTTTTCAGCTGACCTTGTGCAGCCAGGCAACGCCTAGAGAACCTCATAGCCTACAGCTGCCCTTGTGGAACAAACAGGTGCTTAGCCCAGAGAGAAGCAAGACCTGGGAAGAGAGGAAGCCAGGAAGCCTGTGCCCTGGCTGATGTTGCCAGTCCTCTTGCTCCAACATGTGGGAGAAGACTTTGTCAAGGGAAGTATCTTAGGCATTACGGCCTGGTATCTGTAACCTCCTACTTGATATCAATACCCCTTGTGGGAACTAGCAGGCTTGTGGAATTGTGCATCAGCACCCCTTTGGCTGACTAGTACAGCACACAACACTGTCATCTTGTTAACCTTCACAATGCTGTGCTCTTTTCCCCTTCCACCATTACCAGACATGTCCCATCACGCAAAACGGAAATCCTTTACTGCCTGTCGCCTGCCCCAAGTCCGTGTGGTCATCGATATTTGTCTCTGTGGAGTTCACCATTTACCCAGCTGCTTTCAGTGCAGTTCTGCAGTGCTTTTCCTTGTGCTTACTTCAGTTCGCACAGCGCTTTCACGGTTCATCCATATTTCAGCTCTTTACAGAACTGCCTTCCTTTTTACAGCTCTAGAGTTCTCTGTTGCCTCTGTATACCATTTAGTTGATTCATTCTTTGATGGACATTTGAGTTGCTTTCACGTTTGACTATTGTGAGTAAAGACACTGACATCATTCTTGGGTAATATTTGGTTTGAATACCTCTTTTGAACATTTGAGTTGCTTCCACGTTTGACTATTGTGAGTAAAGACACTGACATCATTCTTGGGTAATATTTGATTTGAATACCTCTTTTGATCTTTCCGTGTAAAAGTCGGAGTGCAACCGCTAAGTCCTGTGGAAATTCTATGTTTAACTAATTGAGGCATCACCAACTTGGAGTCCACGGTGGCTTCACCGTCGTTTCATCTTTCTCTCTGCAATGTGTGAGGGTTTTGATGACTCTATATCCACTTCAGTGGTTATCCAACATGTTTTAAGGAAGCGGTAGCACTTCCTTTGTTATTTGTATTTCCCTGATGTCTCGGGATGTTTAGCACCTTCTCGGGTGCTTCTTTCTCAGTAGTGTATCTCCTTTGGAAAAGGTCCAGTCACCTGCCCCTATTTTTAATGGCAGCATTTGTCCTTTTATTTGTGACTTTCAGTAGCCTACAGGCTTGCCCTATTAAACTCTTACCACACACCTGATGATCAAGTGTTTTGTCCCTTCTTCAGGAAATTCCCTCTCTCCTTTCTTGATAATGGACTTTCCTGCAGAAAAGCTGTTAGGTCTGCTGAGCCTGTTCTTGTGATCTTAGGGAAAAGTCTTTCCTTCTTGAGCAGGTCTTTTCATCTTGACAGCTGGGGATCATGTGGCTTGTATCTTTCATTCTATAAATGTGGTCATGACCATACTTGATTTTTTCCTTCCAATTGTGGAAAAACATTCCTAGCATAAAAATCATTTTAATCCTTGTGAGTGGGACACATGGTGACATCAATTGAGTTTATTGAAAATATTGGGTAGCTTTGACTGCTCTATTCGGACTCCTTTCATCATCCCACCCAGACCTCATGCCCCTTTAGCAATAACTCCCAGTTTCTTCCCTTTGCAACTCCTCTCCTGAATGATGCTGTCATGAATATTGGCATACAGATAGCTGGTTGAGGACCTGCCTTCAGTCTTTGGTGTGTATACCTAGGGGTGGAATTGCCAGCTCCCATGGTAATTCTGTGTGTAACTTTCTGGCTGCAGCATTTTAATTTCCCCACCTGTAGTGGCCAAGGGGCCCATTTTTCCACACCTTCTCAGCCATTTTCCCCCTGACAGCAGCGTTCAAGCGTGTGGGTAGTAAGTAGCACCTCATCTTTATCTTTGGTATCTTATTTGCATTTCTCTCATGGCTAATGATGGTGGGCATCTGTGTAAGTGCTTTTCAGTCATTTGTATGTGTTCTTGGCAGCTTTGTCTATTCAAGCCCTTTTCCCATTTATGGCTGCGGCTGTTTGTGCTTTCGTGGAGTTACAGTCATTCTCTTCATGGCCTGTACATTACGCTCTTAGCAGAAATAGGGTCTCCAAATACCTTCTCTCCCTCTTCAGTTTTCTTTTTCTACTTTATTGGAAAAGTAGTGTAGAAGTAGAAGTAACTTGTCATTAGGTAGAGATGAGGGTTCACGATTGGGGCTTAGGTCCTTTTTCTGGGCTAGGGCTTTCGTTTCAGAATAGAGCCACCTTCTGGCTCTGTGGCCACCATGAGCTTGCCTAAGAGGGTCCAGGTTGTGGGAGGAGCTGACAGTGAAGGGGTGGCGGGGTGTTGGGGAAGAGCGGGGTTGCAGACTTCTCCATGTCCTCTTGCTGGGCAGAGCATGGATGCCGTGCTCAGGATGGAGTGCTCCCACACAGTGCTTTTCATTGGAGAGCTCTTCCCCTCCTGGTGGAAGGCGTGGCCTTTTGGGAAGTGCTCTAGGCCTTTTCGTGGCTTCAGCTGGCAATCTGCCAATGAGGCCCCGGGAAACTTCTGTCACACTTCGAAAGCCATGATCTTCCAACCAGGTGGACTTTCCCATGCGATGTAGCCCAGTCCCCTTTTCTGTGGCCCTCAGCTGAGGGCATATGATACTGCCTGACATTTTCTAATGTTCACGTTGACTGATGGAAAATGCTCCAGTCTGGCCTGTTCTTCCCCCAGCTGGGTGGCAGGGCTTGTAGGGATTCTGGTTGCTGCTCCTTGGTTTTATGAACACCTCAGAACAAGGTCAAATCTTCTCAGTGCCTCAGGCTCTTAGCAACACGCCCAGAGCCTGGGGCAAGACATCCAGGTTTGCTTATGGGGAATTCCTGGGGTTGCTGGGTAGATTGCCTTTTGCAAGTTGTTAAAGTCCTGATCCAGTCACCTGGACCAGGCCCAGGGAACAGAAGGGGCAGGTGGAGGCCTTTCCAGGCACAGGCCTATGCTCCCTTTTCAGTGTGCCTTTGGGAAATGGCAGCAGCCCTTGGCAGGCAGGGAGGTGTAGCTAGGAGGGTCTTCTGGTCGCCAGCTGCTCCTGACCCAGAAAACGGTGTCCTCACAGTTTCCCTCCTGCAGGTAGATGAAATGGCTCACTTCAGCGCCTGGCATCTCGGTGAAGCTGCCGTGAGAGGGGAATGGGCTGGGGGTCACGTAGACTCTGCATGTAGGAAGTTGTCGGCAGGGTGACAGTGCTCAGTGGACCTTTCCCAGGCCTCTGGGCTGCAGCAGACCCTGCAGAAGCTGGTGAGGAGGCCTTGCCCCCTTAGCTGTCCAGGCTTGGAGGAGATTCCTCCTCAGCAGCACACCCCTGGCTGGGTCAGTCTAGGGCAGGTGGTCCTGCACCATGTTGGTGAGGCCCTCCTGGGCTGCTCCCACCTCTTTGCAGGCAGCAACTCTTCTTCAGCCTCTTCTCACTACTTCCCCTCCGTCTGAGCAGGCCTCCCTTGTTCTAAGGGCTGTTGGCAAGGACAGCCAGCCTGAAGCGGTCACAGCACGTATGGGCTTGGTTGGAGCCCATCAGAAGGCCTGGCACTTGGGGCCGAAGGGCTGAGCAGTGAGGAGCACAGGTCATCCAGCCGCTGACCTGCTGGGAGTTGGTAACCACGGAGTCTGTTGGTGGGCTGAGGGACGGGGGTGACTGCTGTGCCAAAGGGAGAGAGAGGTTTAGTGCCCAGTGGCTGCAGGTGCTGGTGGTGTTGCAGCCTCAGGGAATTATGGGAAGCCACTGTCATGCTGCCCTGCTGCCCTGAGTGCTGAAGGGCTGACTGGGACAGAGCTTCCCCCATTTCTCTGGCAGTATCTGCCCTGAGGCCCAGGTCAGCCCAAGGTGTGCCCCGAGGCCTCCCACCTCACAGGGTAGAGCCTCCACACCTCTCCTCATCCTCATTGTTCTCCTTAGCCCCAGGCTGCTCCAGCCTGTCTGAGGGAGAGGGTTGGAGGTTTGGTGCCCTGAAGAGGCAGGTTCCAGGAACACTGGGACATGGAGGCAGGTGGGCAGCAGTGGTGCCAAGTGAACAGTTGGGAAGGTGGGGCTGCAGCACCGCCCTGGCAGTCACCACCGTGTGGCTCACCCACCGAGGCTGAGGGACTCGGCTGATGGGGAGAGACAGAGCTCCCCTGGTTTCCCTGTCCATGGCCACCTGAGCATGCATAACTTAATGCAAGGCAGGGCCCTCCAGCCTCCCTGCTTTATCAGTCAGATCTCCACCCCTGACACCTCACATTCAGCATCTCTGTGCTTTCTCTCTGGCTGCTTTCCTACCTTCGAATATACTCAGGATTCTGCCGCGTCCACCTGGGTCCAAGCCTCAGCTCTTTTTAGGTTATACCATCCTTTGAGTAGATGGCACACGGTGCCGAGTATTCAAATGTCAGCATTTTCAAAAAATATGATTTTGCCAGCAGGTACTACGTGAAATTAAAACATGAACCACAACATTTTTATTGACAAAAACTCAGATCTAATCATGAGAGCTGAGTGTAATCCTTTGTATGACTGGGCTTATAATGGCAGGAGTGGATACCCCCCATTGCGCCCAAGCAAGCTTCTGAGTCAGTGTTCTTTATCTGCAAATTGCTTGCAAATATGCATCACCTAATGCTGGTTTGTTGCCTCAGAGGGCCAAATGGTCCTTTGTTTTAGTGCTCAATAAGTTTGTATTAATATATATCTTCCACATCTTAGATAAGCTTAGATAAGACAGATTATATGTGAAGACATGAATAGACCCCCCCATCCATAGCCTACATCAGTATGAGTAAAAAGTTCATGTAAATACTTAAAGAGTGTATAGAATTCCTGCAAATTTAATAGTGTTTTACCATATTAGATAAAATTATAATGTGGTTAGTTATCATTTTAATTATTATTAAAAATAGTATGTGTCACCAAACAACCTCTTATCATAAATTAAATAATACCACTGCTGTATGCCACAGCCCCAAATATTGTTAGTTTGTTTGAAGAAATTAATATTCACTTATATTATTATTACTTTTTTAAAAAACTTACTAATATCTTCTTAGGGAAATCAAGTCAGCCCACATTCTCCTATCTGCAGAAAAGTCAACAATGGTCTTTTGCAGTGCCTCCCCAAGGCTGTGTGCATAGCTCAACCATCTGTCCTGGCCTGGTA